>NC_138745.1:14167404-14264904 GCF_965113295.1 Leuciscus leuciscus
TGTTAGCAAGTAACAACTTTAAAAAAAAAAAAAAAAAAAAAAAATTATTGGTTTAGGGTGGTTGCTAGGGAGCTCTTAGTGGTTGCTAGGGTGCTGTAACTGGTTGCTAGGGTGTGGCTATGAAGATTTTAGGCCATTAGGTTGCTTGATAATATAAATCCTCTGAGGGAGAGAGAGAGGGAGAGACACAGGGGTGTCAGGCCCTTTGGCTGTTTCTCAAAACCAAGAATGCAAAGAACGGACTTGTGTTCTTGGGGAGAACGCTCTTGCTAGTTGTTCTTGGAAGAATGAACTCACAAGGTGACGAGCACACAGAACGCTGCTGACAGTTTGAGACGATGTGTTCTTGCTGGTATTGCGCAATAATACCCCCGCACAGACGCCGTCTGCAGTACCCAAACATAACGCGATTTAAATAACGGTTTAAACGGGTTAAATAACGGGTTTAAATAACCCAAACATAACTCCTTCCTCGAATGCCGAAATGAATGCTGGGATATTTCTGCCGTCAAGTTCACACAAGTTACCAACCTATGCATCCTCGGTAAAATGGGCGTGTCAAGAACACTTCCGGGATTTTTAACTGTTCTTGCCAAAATGCAAACTTGTGTATTGGGACAGTACTTGGGCAGCGAATGATGACGTTTCACAAGTTCACAAGAACACAAGTACAGACAAGAACGCATATTGAGAAACGGCCTTTGTGTCTGTGTGTGTGAAAACGTCGGTTTGGATTTGAATTTTTTAGAATGCCCAATGTTAAGTCAATGGGACTTTTTTGGCCGCTTTTTCGTCCGCTGTGCGAACATCGTACACCCGATCGCTTAGAAAAGTCATAGCACACCTCTCCTCAATGAGCCGGTCGATTTGACACCTCACTCAGGGGTCTGTGACAAACGGTGCGGGGCGAGTTACGCGCCAAACTTTGTGTGGAATAAGTATGAGCAATAACAATAGTGTTGCTTTGAAAAAGAACCACTAACTAGAATGTACATTTCCTGAAGAAAATGTGAAGTGGTGCTTGCAGTGGCAAAACTCGCCACTCGGTTGCTAGGGTGCGGTTAGCTAGATTTTAGCAAGATGATAACAAAATTAGTATCATGCTAGCATGATAAGCATGTGACTAAAATAATGCTAGCATGATTAGCATGTAGCTAGCATGATGCTAATATGATTAGCATTTTGCTAGCATGATTAACATGTAGTTAGCATGATTAGCATGTTGTTAGCATGATGCTAGCATATTTTTAACAAGATGCTAACATGAATAGCATGTTTGCTAACATGTTTGTAGCAAGAAGCTAGCATCATACTAGCATTATTAGCATGTTGCTAGCACCATGCTAGCATCATTAGCATCATACTAGCATCATGTTAACATGATTAGCATTTTGCTAGCATGATTATTATGTTGCTAAGATGATGCTAGCATGCTTTTACCATGTTGCTAGCATGGTTTACCATGATTTACCATAATTTACTATAGTATACCATGATTTACCATGTTCAAGTATGATTTACTATGATTCTAGCATGATTTACCATAGTTTACCATGATTTACCATAGTTTACCATGGTTTACCATGATTTACTATAGTAAACCATGATTTACCATGTTCTAGTATGATTTATTATGATTCTAGCGTGATTTACCATAGTTTACCATGATTTACTATAGTATACCATGATTTACCATGTTCAAGTATGATTTACTATGATTCTAGCATGATTTACCATAGTTTACCATGATTTACCATAGTTTACCATGGTTTACCATGTTGTAGTATGATTTACTATGATTCTAGCGTGATTTACCATAGTTTACCATGATTTAGTGAAAAGAGCCAAACCCCATCTCTATACGATGTTTTGATGCAGAGATATACATTTTGCTAAACGGTTGCTAGGGTACTCTGTTTGGTTGCTATGGAGTTGCTTGGCAGCTGCCAATGATGAAACTGCAAAGGCTTCTTGTCACTAAGAATGATATAAACCAACTCCCATGCCTCTGTGACATTCAGAATGGAAGATATCCCTCTTTGGATTTTGGTTGCTAGGGAGTGGCGTGGCAGCTGCCAATCATGAAATTCCAAAGGCTGCTTGTCAGTATGAATTGTATAAACCAGCTCCCATGCCTCTGTGACATTCAGAATGGAAGATATCCCTCTTTGGATTTTGGTTGCTAGGGAGTGGCGTGGCAGCTGCCAATCATGAAATTCCAAAGGCTGCTTGTCAGTATGAATTGTATAAACCAGCTCCCATGCCTCTGTGACATTCAGAATGGAAGATATCCCTCTTTGGATTTTGGTTGCTAGGGTACTCTGTTTGGTTGCTATGGAGTTGCTTGACAACTGCCAATGATGAAACTGCAAAGGCTTCTTGTCACTATGAATGATATAAACCAATTCCCATGCCTCTGTGACATTCGGAATGGAAGATATCCCTCTTTGGATTTTGGTTGCTAGGGTACTCTGTTTGGTTGCTAGGGAGTGGCTTGGCAGCTGCCAAACATGAAACTCCAAAGGCTGCTTGTCAGTATGAATTATATAAACCAACTCCCATGCCTCTGTGACATACAGAATGGAAGATATCCCTCTCTGGATTTTGGTTGCTAGGGTACTCTATTTGGTTGCTAGGGAGTGGCTTGGCAGCTGCCAGTCATGAAACTCCAAAGGCTGCTTGTCAGTATGAATGATATAAACCAACTCCCATGCCTCTGTGACATTCAGAATGGAAGATATCCCTCTTTGGATTTTGGTTGCTAAGGTGCTCGACAATGGTTGCTAGGGATGGGCTAGGAAGTGTTGAGGTGATTCATGATTGGCTGTTTGCTGCCCCGAGTCAAATGAGACCACCCTCATGTTTCTATGACAAATCAGTCCGGAGATATCCTTTTGATGTCTTTCAATGGAAGTCTATGGAACTTGTTGCTAAGGTGCTCTAAATGGTTGCTAGGGCGTGGCTTGATAGCTTCACAATGATCCTGAGAGACTGATTGGTCATCTGAGTAAAATGAGCCTGCCCCCTTGTCTCTATGACACTGTGATCCAGAGCTATGTTCAATACAAAAATCTTATGTAATTTACCATAGTAGGAAAAACATATGCTATGGTGTAGGACGGCCCATTTCATGGGCCGTCCTACACCATAGTAAGTCAATGGGAAACTTTGGCCAGCTCCTGCCCCCCAGGGCTGCAACTTTTACCCCATTGTGAGGTATGTTCTTACAGAGCCTGTCAGCCTCTTCAAATGTGGCAAATCACACGTTTCTGCGAAATCCTCGCTCAGAGCTACGAGTCATCAAAGTTCGTCGCAATGTTAAGTCTATGGGATTTTTCGGCCGCTTTTTCGCCCCTGGGGCGATCACCGTACCCCCGATCGCTTATAAAAGTCATAGCACACCTCCCCTCAATGAGCCGGTCGATTTGACACCTCACTCAGGGGTCTGAGACAAACGGTGCGGGGCAAGTTTCGCGCCAAACTTTTGTGTGGAAGAATAATAATAATAAAAATAATAATAAGTATGGAGGATAACAATAGTGTTGCTTTGAAAAGCACCACTAATAAGTTTAAATAGGATTTCAGTAAGTTGGCTTTCTCAAGCCCACTTAATAAAAGACAACAAAAGAATAAAACCCACAATTAACGGTCTGCTTTCTACAACTTTCAGTCAGGAAAAAAACGTGAAAAATATGACATTTGTTGTGATCATTATTGATATCGACAGATATGAAAAATTTTATCATGATAATTTTTTGGCCATAACACCCAGCCCTAAACAAATAGATATATCTATTTGACAATATAAAAGAAAATGTCTTTTGATGCATTTTTTTTTTTTTTTTTACCATCATCTAGGCCTAACCTTTCTTTTTTTAATTTTATATTGCTTCTAAAAAGAAATAGGTTCAAGGAACATGTGTGCTGCTATTTTCTACATTTTTCATTCCGAACACTATAATTATCTTATGCCAATATTCAATACTTACATATTTTTAAACCTCCCAATAATTTTAGCAGAGCAGTTGTCGCCTTGCAGTTGTAACCAAAAAGCAAGTGCTAATTTCTTCGCAATTCAAATGGAATTTCATTGGCTTCATTGACATCTATTGGGTTTCCATAACTCCTGTGCAGATTTTTAAAACTCTGTTGTATTCTGTCTAATTTCTCAATTGACTTGATAGCAGCTCCATACAATACAACCATAATCTATAGCATCGAAGCTCCAACCAAACTTCGATAGATAGCCAACAGAGCTTATTTCGCCCCTATGCATAACCAGTTAAGTAACTCATTTAGTTAAATATCTAAGTGAAACCAACCCATTGTTTGTTTGATATTAATAAAGTACCTTTCATTAGCCGTCTCCTCCTGTTTACTGCTAGCAGAGGATGTGACGTACATTGCGTTCTTCTTTTGAGATTTTATTGGCGATTGACGAACAACGAAATGGCGTATTACCGCCACCGACTGGTATGGAGTGATGGGCGATTTCGAAACACTGCTGAAAACTTATCGAATCAGTGAGAGTGTATCAAACTTCCAAAGTCACGTGATTTCAGTTAACGAAGCACTGTTACGTCATAACTTTCGAAACGTTTCGAAATTTCAAATGGTTCACTTAAACCAGTTAAACTGATGTTGGACGATCTCTGTGAACCCATGATGAATCATGCGGATTCACTGAGACCCCCCAGCAGCGAACGACTGAACAAGTGTCTAAGGGTTTTACGTTTTAACCATAGACTAGAGGTTTTACCCATAGGGTTTTACCCTGGTCGCTGATCAGTTTTATACATTTGTATACTTTAATTAGACATAAGTATAAATAAAAGGAATAATAGTAGTCTTTTATTGGCCTGTTTAGCTGAGCAATCCATGGAGAAAAAAAAAAAACAACAACAAAAAACAAGCTCTTAATATTTATGAAAGAACACATACACAGACTCTTGATATTTAATCTTATTAGATGGTTAGTTAATTGCATTTGATAGATTTTACTTTCACAATGGCAGTGTGTTTGTAAAAGGTGTTTTGATGCATGTTTGCATGTCTGAGTCTTTGTTGCATTTCTGTTCTGACCAGCAGGGGTCACCAGTGTGTACGCTAAGAACCAGTGAATCATTTTGCTTTAAAAAGCTTCGTTTCTCCCATCACTATCAGAATGACGATATTTCTCCTCCCTTTTTATATCCTCTCCCGCCAATTAGTTATTTTGAGATACTGAAAAAGAAAACCATATAATTTATTTCCTGAGTTATTTTGTAATAGAAACATTTTTTCAGTGTCATTTAATTTCTGACAGGCTATAACATAATGTTTCCATAAACATTCCAATGATTCATCTTGCCCACAAAATTCACAGTGTAGTCTTTTGTGTCCAAATCCTATCCTTGATATTATTATCTCTTTACTCCTGTTTTTTTTTCCTGCACCTCTCATCTCTCACACTTTCCACTGAATTCTGTAAAACCATCTGCCTTTCTTTTCCTTATCCCATTGTTTTTGCCACCTTTCCTTCAACCTTTTCTTAATAATAGCCTACTCTTGATATCATTAATTGATGTTGTTTTTTGATGGCTTAATTATTTTGCTGCCTTATCTGCTATTTAATGTCCTTGTATACCAATCTGTGCCAGGATAAAATAAAAATACTACTGTATTATAAGGCCCATCATTTGAATTCTGTATAATGTTTGAATGAAAGAAAAAAAGAGGAAAGAAAGTGACGTGACACGTGGCCAAGTATGGTGTCCCATACACTTATCTATATAAAATGTCATTATATAGATCAGTGGTCCCATACTCGGAATTTGTGCTCTGCATTTCACTGCAAGCGGCCTGTCACGAATGCAAATGCGGCCCATGATATGCCGTCCACATAAAAAAAAATAAAAAAAATGTTTTTTGTTTTTAAATTAAATAAAAATTGATTAAACAAATATAAGTTTGAACTATATGTTGTTTTGTCATATAAAATCATTTTGGTAATATGTATATTATTTTCAGACATGCGCAGACCTACTGTGCTGACAAAATTACACAGTTAAAAGTGTGCAGTGGGTTTCCGGCAAGATGGCGGACCGGGTGCATTGCATATTTTGAGCTCTCTAGACCTGTCCCAGATGTTAACAAATATTTCGCTATCCAAATTGCCATAATGTGCTCCTTTTGAAATGACAAATGACAGGGAATTTTAAACCACCGAAAAAGATTGTGCACCATGCCACAACTGACGACCATGAGTATGCTGCAAGGATGGAAGTGGATTCCACCGAGAAAACTAAAAGAAAAGATCCGTTCTCACTGTTAAAGATCACACCAACTGCTAAAAGGCAGGATACGGGGACAGAAGGGAAAGAAGGTATGAATGCAGTCCTGGAAGCAATAAAGCAGCTAACTGATAAGGTGGATACACTAGGCACCCAGCTGCAACAGAACTCCATCATGTTGACTAGCATAGCTAAGGCTGTCGAGTTCAACGCGGCAGAAATTAAAGATTGCAAAACGCAGTTACAATCGACTGTTTGCGATGTATCGGCTGTAAAGAAAGACAACGCAGAGCTAATGGAACGTGTCCTTGAGCTAGAACGATACAAACGCCGGTGGAATCTTGGGATTCGGGGACTAAAAGAAAAGGACGGTGAGGACATACGTGAGGCGGTCGCTGATTTACTAGTTAAAATCTCACCATCATGGTCCTCGAGCATCAACCAGATTGTGGACTCAGTTCATCGAATAGGGAGGCGTGAAGAAAACAAAACAAGGCACGTGATAATTCAGTTCACTCAGAGATTGCATCGAGATGCGCTGTGGAGAATGACCAAGGATCACGCGATCTGCAAAGAACTTCATATCAGCTTCATCGAAGACCTCTGCAAAGCCGACAGGGAGACCCAAGCTGCACTGTGGCCTAAAATAAAATAAGCAAGAGATGCTGGAAAGCGTGAATACTTCAGAGGCGGTGCTGGATACATTAACGGACAGAGAGTCACTTAGGAGCACACAAGGTAACATTATAGGATCAAGGGGCCTTGTTGTTCAAGGTTTGGAAAGGCCTTTTGACTTTAAGATCATTTTGTATGCTTTCATCTACATTTAATCCAT
Source organism: Leuciscus leuciscus (assembly GCF_965113295.1). NCBI lineage: Eukaryota > Metazoa > Chordata > Actinopteri > Cypriniformes > Leuciscidae > Leuciscus > Leuciscus leuciscus. Next base: position 14,174,512 of record NC_138745.1, read on the forward strand.
ACTGAAGGGACATTGCCTGTTTTGGCTTTCTTTTCTCACTTCTCTTCAAAGCATAGTCTGTTGGACATTAATATTTTCTGACGGTTGTTTGTTTGTTTGTTTGTCATGAATTATTTTATTTTTTTCGTGCATTTCACTTAATGCTAGGGGCTTAAGAGAGAACACTAAGAGGAAGTATGGACATGGAGCGCATGTCCAGGCCCGTCTGAAGATTGCCAATGACCATCTGGATGATCCAGAGAAGGAATGGGAGAAGGTCATGTGGTCTGATGAGACAAAAATAGAGCTTTTTGGTCTAAACTCCACTCGCCGTGTTTGGAGGAAGAAGAAGTATGAGTACAACCCCAAGAACACCATCCCAACCATGTGAAGCATGGAGGTGAAAACATCATTCTTTGGGGATGCTTTTCTGCAAAGGGGACAGGACGACTGCACCGTATTGAGGGGAGGATGGATGGGGCCATGTATCTCGAGATCTTGGCCAACAACCTCCTTCCCTCAGTAAGAACATTGAAGATGGCTGGGTCGTGGCTGGGTCTTCCAGCATGACAACAACCCGAAACACACAGCCAGGGCAACTAAGGAGTGGCTCCGTAAGAAGCATCTCAAGGTCCTGGAGTGGCCTAGCCAGTCTCCAGACCTGAACCCAATAGAAAATCTTTGGAGGGAGCTGAAAGTCCGTATTGCCCAGCGACAGCCCCGAAATCTGAAGGATCTGGAGAAGGTCTGTATGGAGGAGTGGGCCAAAATCCCTGCTGCAGTGTGTGCAAACCTGGGGCCGTATTCACAAAGAATTTTAAGGCTAAAAGTAGCTCCTAACTGGCGAATTTAGGAGCAACTCCTAAAAATAATGGGCGTGTCACTCCTAACTTTAGGACTCCTAATTTTTTTCACTAAGAGTAATTCACGAAGCATTTTAGCCCTAAAAGTAGCACCTAAGTCTGGGACAGCTTAAAAGAAGTCGAGAGGACTCCTAACTCACTAAGACCTATTCACAAACCGCTTTTTGTGGCATTTCACGTTGCGATGTTTTGAAATGCGTATGCGGCGCTACAGGAGCTTCCATTCGCGAGGGAACAATTTTGCATTGTAGGCATAACTAGGGATGCAATAACATCACCAACAACAACCAAAACTAGGCTACTCATTGCATGTAAACTAATTGTAACGTTTCATTGTGAATCAAATTAAAATGTTCTTCTCTTTGCAAACGTAGGCAGAGGCATATAGTGACAGATTAATTCAATAATGTTGCAAAGATATTGCATCAATCCATATGTTTCATTAGGCTACTAGGCTATTTGTTTTGCCTTACTCTTTATTCATTTAGGCTATTTATTCAGTTATTCATCATCTTCCGTCCTTTGCACTACTTGTGTAGCGCACGCATTCTCAGACCTGTCACTCATCATCGTAGGGGAGGTGTTTGGAATCATTCCCGCGTTACAATCATCAGCCAATCAAGGTGGTCACTTCAGTCAAGCTCGTGCATGAGTAATGACGTCATCCATAGCAACGAAGACTCACTCTTAGTTTAGGAGTTGTCATTTTTCTTTACTAAGAGTAGGTCTGAAAGGCGTTGTGAATAACTTTTAAGAGAAAACTCCTAGCTAAAATCTTTTAGTGCGATTTAGGAGTACTCCTAGTGGTAAGATAAAATGCTTTGTGAATACGGCCCCTGGTCAAGAACTACAGGAAACGTATGATCTCTGTAATTGCAAACAAAGATTTATGTACCAAATATTAAGTTCTGCTTTTCTGATGTATCAAATACTTAAGTCATGCAATAAAATGCAAATTAATTACTTAAAAATCATACAATGTGATTTTCTGGATTTTTGTTTTAGATTCCGTCACTCACATTTGAAGAGTACCTATGATAAAAATTACAGACTTCTACATGCTTTGTAAGTGGGAAAACCTGCAAAATCGGGAGGGTTTCTACATACATACACACACACACACATATATATATATATATATATATATATATATATATATATATATATATATATATATACACATTTTAAAGGGATACTCCACTTTTTTTGGAAATAGGCTCATTTTACAACTCCCCCAGAGTTAAACAGTTGAGTTTTACCGTTTTCGAATCCATTCAGCCAATCTCCGGGTCTGGCGGTACCACTTTTAGCATAGATCATTGAATCGGACAGGACCATTAGCATCTCTCTCAAAAAAATGACCAAAGAGTTTAGATATTTTTCCTATTTAAAACTTTACTCTTCTGTAGTTACATCGTGTACTAAGAAAAGTTGTAATTTTCTAGGCTGATATGGCTAGGAACTATACTCTCATTCCTGTGTAATAATCAAGAAACTTTGCTGCCGTACCATGGGTCCAGCAGGCGTAATGATATGACACAGCGCCTGAAAATAGTCCCCAGCTCGGTAACTTCCAACGTGACCGGGACTAAGTTTGTCTAACCTATTAGACCTATTTTCAGGCGCTGTGTCATATCATTACGCCTGCTGGACCCATGGTACGGCAGCAAAGTTTCTTGATTATTAAGCAGGAATGAGAGTATAGTTCCTAGCTATATCAGCCTAGAAAATTGCAACTTTACATTTTCCGTTGGTCTTAGTACACGATGTAACTACAGAAGAGTCAAGTTTTAAATAGGAAAAATATCGAAACTCTTTGGTCATTTTTTTTGAGAGAGCTAATGCTAATGGTCCTGTCCGATTCAATGATCTATGCTAAGCTATGCTAAAAGTGGTACCACCAGACCCGGAGTTCGGCTGAATGGATTCGAAAACGGTAAGACTCAACTGTTTAACTCTGGGGGAGTTGTAAAATGAGCCTATTTCCCAAAAAAGTGGAGTATCCCTTTAAGGGGCAAGACACAGAGAATTTTACTTGCCTGACCTGATTAGAACAATGAAAAAAATAAAATAACTAGGGAATCACTAAAACGAGAGAATTATTCTGATTTTATGATACACTCAAAATATTCCACAACAAATCCTTTAAATTTAATGATATTCAGAACAGAACAAGACTAAAAAAAGAACTATAAATAAGCCACACAGCGGTGTTGGGCTCACGTAACTCTCTCATTGGAATCAAAATGTTTCAACATTTGCAATGTATTTGGATGCTAAACTATTCTTCATTATAGGCTTTGTACTTCACTCACGTTCCAGTATCTACGGAAAAATGAATCCTCTTCACACGCGCAAAAATGTGCTTGGAAACATCACAGTGGAGCGGTGCTTACTGTGAATGGTGCGAATTGTACTACTGTCTATTTAGGTGTCACACATCGATTAACTGGTGGGGAAATATTCCCTAATAGGGTCACATCCCTAATATATTTATATATAAATACAATAAGCCAACCTGATTTTGAACACAAGAGGGCAGTATAGCACTATGTATGACTTGATTTATTTATTTTTTTGGGACAAAACAACCATTCTGGCTGTTTTTAAACTTAAACATAATTCTTAAGTAAAAAAAAAAAAAAAAAAAGGGTTTAGTTCTGATATTTGTATAATTTTATATAGAAATAAATGGTGTATAATTACATTTTTAGAAGATATGAGACTTTTAGTGTTTCCTTTTTTGACATTAATTTAATCCCTCGCCGTAGCAAAACCGTTTGAGATATTTATTATCCGTTCACAATTTAGCATCTTTAATGTATTTTCATCATGTTGAAAAAGTTTGGTGGGAATAAAATAAACCACTTAACAGGAGTGGGTAAAAAATCAGAGGCTGATTTTGCAAAACAACAACATTCAAACCAAAATATCTCACTTCCTGTTGGTCGGAGCTAATGACTGTAAATTAGAAAGTTGTCCGGGCTCGATGAGAAAAATAAACTTACAGAGTTTTGTGACTATAGGTAAAACTAACCCCCCCACTTTTGTCAAAAGCATTTTGAAAGTGACACACTTCCTGCTGCCAGTTGGTGGCGCTATAACTTTGACTCACAATAGTTACATCCATCTCTTACAGCGAACACACTGCTGAAGTTTCATCAAGTTCAGTTAATGTATGCAGAAGTTATAACACTTCGTGTTTCTCTTTTCTCGCCATAAATTCGTTTCCTCGCCCCGGCCAAACCGTTCGAGATATAAAAAATCCGTCCGCAATTTAGCATCCTCAATGTCTTGACTTCATTCACACCGAGTTTGAGGGCAAACGGATGATTTTTCAAGGAGGAGTATATCAAATTCCAAAGCATGCGTTTTCCAAACAACCCATAATAGCTGACTTCCTGTTGGGCTAGTGTAAAACTTAGAGCACGAAAGTTGTTCGGCCCGATGAGATCTATATGTGTACCGAGTTTCATATTATTACATGCAATAATCAGCGTGGATATATGGACCAAGTTTTCGGACCCCATTCAAGGGGGCGCTGTTGAGCCCCCCTGCCACGCCTGGGTACCAAGTCAAGTCATCTTCATTTATATAGCGCTTTTAACAATGTAGATTGTTCCAAAGCAGCTTTACATTGATAATAGGAAATTAAAGTAACCGAGATTGTTTTTGGCTTTATAGCAGCTCTAGAATAAAGTTATTGTCCAGCTAAAGTTAGTTTGATTGATTCACTTCCGTCGCAATGATCATTAGTTATTAACTTAGGGGCCGCTAACACGACACCGTTTTAACAGAAAACTCTTAAGTTCTTTCTGCACAAACTTCAAAACCACGAACCAGTGAGAACGCCGATGGCGTGCACGTGTATTACGAGTTCAGTCTATAGGTATGCGCGTTTAAATGTTTGTGCACAGGCGTATAGTCCTTCCCTACAAATCAACGCTCAACATACTACTTGTCTGGCCTTAAAATTTATAATACAGAATTTGTATCGCTTCCACGTGGCCACGCGAACCAGAATTATCCCGACAATGCTTTATCTGTAGAGAGGTAAAGGGGGGAGGGAGGCTTTCACAGGGAAGAGCCTATTTGACAATTCAGGTCTGCGCTGTCGTCGCGTCCAGGGACAGGTCCTTCATCAGATCTGGATACGGCCTGGATCCGGCGGACTGCAGTAAACCTCGGGATAAACAGAGAGACTAATATTAGCGTAGACGCCATTCTTCAGCGTGAGCTGAAGTGGCACGGCAAGGCTTGGATGGATGCGATGCTTTAGCTTTCCATCCAGTAGCAGTGGGTGGGCAAAGGTGTGCGGCCACCGCTTCCTCGAGGGGAGGAATCGCCTCATAGCCTTTCTCCAGAGCGCCGTCTACGGTAGAGAGCGTCGAGGAGCAGGAAGGGCTTTAGCGAGCTGAGTGTGGCGCCTTCCACGATTTCGTTAGCTCGTCGTGCACTTCTGGGAAGAAGGAGGCGGGTCTCTGCTGAAGGGCGTCGTTGTCGCAGGGTAGGGAGATCCATCAAGTCGCACTCAGGGCAGCCACCCTTCCACGGTCGCGGCCCGGACAGGAAGCGCAGAGAATGTGACGGTCCCCGCCGAAGAGAGGGCCTCGGCATGAGGCGCAGGTGGTGCAAGGCATTTGAAGCAACGCGTCCTCAGGACTGAGGAGCAGAAGGCTTTTTCCGATGAAAGCTTGTTGATTGCGACGAAGCCTTCTATCCAGAGATCAGCGAAGTGGAGAGTTCGCTGAAGGAGATAAAACCTGAGTTCCTTGGCAAAGAATGGATGCTTATATAGCCATAAGCCACGCCCATTCTGGTGGGCTCTGAAGCGCTAGGGCGCGAAGCGGCCTGATTGGTTCGCACATCTGAGCTGCCTCGCCATAGGTTTGTGCAGTTGCTGCAGCACACGCTGCACTGCGTTTTTAAAAAAATTGGCTTCAATATTCTCGAGAAAAGGAGTTTTCCCATAGCGCAAGCTAGCATTACGCAATACGAGAGACCTCTCGAAAGGGAACAGTAGGTGCAGTAGCTTGATAATCTTTAAAAGATAGATTAAAACAAAACAAAATACATTAATATAAAGATATTTAAACTAACATTTAACATCTCATTCACCATTACCATATTAACTACAGTATAATCATCTAAATCAAATGCCTTGACAATAAATTATAAATGTTAACAAACTTAAAACACACCTTTCAAACTCAAATCATACAAAGCTTAGATATTAGATAAAAAATAATTGATAAACACGTATTTGGAATGGAATTAAATAACAAGTACGTTGGGTGTCTTGTTCATTATATTTTTTTCATATAAAAGCAACCGAACTTAAATTACATCCAGTTTATTAGTAACACTATGCAGGAGCGTGAATCCCGCGATATCCGCCTGATCTCAAAGGTTTCTGATCCACTGCGAGAAGAGGGATCTGTCCGGCTTGCCTACACTTTTTTCACTCCTCCCCTCACTGCAGCCGTCTACTCTCGACTACATTTCAGGCGAGACAAGGCGCATCTCAAACAAGCCTAATGTCATAAAACTTTGAACTGACGTCACTGCCATTACACGATAGGCTGAGATGTGTCACGTGATCTAAGTTAGCCGTTATGCTTTCTCCAATGGTAAGAGATACAGACCCTCTCATTTCTCTAAAATGGCCCTGGCAAAAATGGCACCCCAAATATTTGCGGTCTTCCTCTGAGTCCGCACTTTTCGCTTTGACTGTCGGGAAGAAGTCTGCTGCGGAGCTTGCATCAGTGCGGGCTCGGTAAAAGCGTGCATCGAGGGCCCAAACCGCTCACGAGCACCCTTCTGAGACCTAAAATGACAAATGGGACACCCTACGGTCTCACGGACTTTAAAGGCCAATTTATACTTCTGCGTCGAGTGTACGCCGTAGTGTACGTCGTAGGCTACGCACGTAGGCGACGCCGTCGTGAGCATTTATACTTCTGCGAATGTCTGTGTTGCTCTGCAGTTACACCGCCGAAACGCTAGTTGGCGCGGGTGGGTTTTAATGTTCCACTGTGTTTACATTCCTCGCGGCTGTTTTGAGTTTAGGTTTCTACGAGCAATGGCGACTGAAGGAGTCATACAGATGGCTGTATTTCCGCACTTCTTCAAGCAATCTCTCGGTCACTTGGTCTATTTCCATGGCTCTTCACTGATCTTCGGAATTTAAAAATGGCGGGCGGGCGGTGCAGAGTGCAGAAGATCATTCCGGAAATGCGTAGGAGGAAACGCGATGCTATCCAGCCGACCAATCACAGATCTTGCGGTCCGCGTCGCCGCGACGCGTAGTTACATTTTTGAGGAGGTGCGCGTCAGGGTACGGCGAAGGGTACGACGTATGGTACACGTCAATGCGTATGCTACGCCGTACCTTCTACGCGAACCCGACGCAGAAGTATAAATTGGCCTTAACGGACACACGCACGCGGCAGCTATTTTATGGGACAGGGCCTGTAAGACCATCTCTGTTATTACGACCTATAGTTATGTTTTAAAGATAAGCGCCCACTAGCAGTCATATAAATAATAGCATATTTATACGCACCGCACAAATTACCGCACATCTCCATGTTTGTTTGTTTTTTTTTACTTTTTTTTATTCGTGTTTGTAGTTCCAATCGAATCCTCGTCCAATGCGCAATGGGTTGTGGGCACGGCTCTGCACTACGGATTCTAATTCTTTGGAATACACATTTCAGCATACGATTTGGGACACACTATTTCTAATTTCGAATACTAAAATGCGCGCTTGGGAATGTCAACGGCTGTGCAACAGTGTCCTACATACTGTGCAACAGTGTCCTACATGTCATTTCTGAAAATGGCTGCCGTGTAGCGAGTGAGTGTCGCGAGCTCTAGTCTGCTGGCTCAACTTTGTCTACTAAGGATGTTGTGATTTATATTTCCACTTCAAAAGTATTTGGTGCTAATGATCTATATGAGGTGAAACAAGAAAGAAATACTAAAACTGCTTCTAGCTTCAACCCTAAGAACTTTGTGATTTCACCCTTCTTTTTGTGCGAGTGGAAACGCTGCTGGCCTCACAATGGGTGAACCGATTACTCTCCAAAGTATTTTTGATATGATGCAACAAATGAAGCTCGACACGATTTCACACATTGACTCTAAAATAGATTCACTTCGACCCAGTCTGGAGAAAATAGATGACTCACTTCATATGCTTGGAGATCAGGTCAATGAGATTCAGCTGAGCGTTAGCGCAAACGAAGATAACATAGCTGAACTGGTCAAACGAGTAAAGGTGCTCGAAAAGGAAAACACCGACCTTGAAGCATGGACTGAAGACGCCGAGAACCGAAGCAGACGCTCTAATCTACGATTCATCGGCATACCTGAGAAGGCTGAGGCCAAAGATATTCTCGGTTTCATGAGTCATCTGATACCACAGCTCCTAGGTGAAACACATTTTTCCGTTCCTCCTATGATTGAGCGTTGTCATCGCATCGGTATTATGGACAACGTTAAAGCCAAGGGTCCCAGGCCTATCTTGGTAAAGTTTCAGCATTTCCAGGATAAACTGAAGATAATGAAATTAGCCAGGGACAATAAGGACATCCTTCAGTACAAAGCGAGAGCTGTGAATCAAGAGGGCTCCTCGAAAGTAGTGCAAGTCTATATTTACCCGGACTTCTCCGCTGGTGTAGTCCAGAGACGCCGAGAATTTGATTCTGTGAAGAAAAAGTTCCGTGATCGGGACATCGAATATGGCCTGATCTTTCCCTCCACGCTGAGAGTTACACACGCTGGTAAGAAACACCTCTTTCATACTCCAGGTGAAGCTGAGAAATTCCTTCGTGCAATTTCCTCCATTGACTCCTCCATTGACTCTGATATGGCAGCAGACTGATGGCTGGTGACCAGTGGATAGTACCAGCGCCAGCATAATACACTGCCTACTGATTAACTTTTTTTTTTTTTTTTTTTAACTCTTTTGTTATTCATATCCGTGAACTTATTTTATCATCGGACTGGCATTGAGTTTATGATTCATATGCTCAACTTTGTCGCTGATAGAATCACTGTGTTGGCGACTGCTGTTTTACTTTTGCTTTCTTTCTGGCAAAATTGTTTATGTGTGATGCTATTGTTTGCCGTATAGCATAACACAAGTGTTGTAAAATGGCTTAACACTAAAAGATGGGTTAATCTGAATTATGTAAATTGGGTATGATAGATGCCTATAAACAATTTGTTTAGAATAATTACGGAATTGCCTACTTTTGGGTCTTTGAAGCTAATAAATTATGAAGCTTTAGAAGCATGTTATTATTATTATTATTATTTTATTTTGCTTGCTTGTCTTCTGACGACTTCATTAAGGCCCTTTATCTTACTGTTAGTAGATTTGGATATTTCATTTTGATATGCTCGTATTATGCTGAGCCATGCAGACTGAGCTGTGTACCTTGTTATTTTTATTTTTTATTTTTTATTATTACTTATTTGGAAAGAGCTGTATGTGCTTGCTCCAATGCCGTATGCGCTTTCCTGTCCGGTCTATGTGTGAGTGTGTGTGTGCCTGTGTTTGTGTTTGTTGCTCTCCTTCTGCCTCTCTCTCCACCTATTCCGCCTGCTATAGACCACAATTTGCGATGATGCTTTTTGTGCATTCTTATTGCCTGATTATACATATACTTATTCCGTTATTTTGGAATAATGAATGGTGCTAAAGGGCTGCATGTTATTCATTTGAACATTAGGAGTTTGCCACCGAAAATGGATTTATTGAGAGCCTGGCTTACCTATAATAAACCTCATGTAATTACTTTGTCTGAAACCTGGCTAAACAACAATATTTCTGATGATGAAGTTAAACCTTGACAATTATGTTGTTTTCAGGAACGATAGAGGTTCAAGAGGTGGGGGCCTCTTAAATTTGACTGCAGAACTTGCTCTTTCAAATGAGAATCCCCGGCATTTTGAAGGCCTTTTCGTTAAAATAATTTTTCATGAAAACAAACGATTAATCATTGGAAATATTTATAAACCTCCATCTGCGCCAGCAGAAACTACTGATTGTATTCTGTCTACCATTAATTCTTTAGATGGCAACTGTGAAAAGATTATATTAGGTGATTTCAATTCTAATTGGCTTGATCGCTCCTCTCAAAAAGATCGTAATCTCTTTAATAGTATAAATCTAACTCAACTCATAACTGAACCTACTAGAGTCGGTCCCAGTTCCTCATCTTTGCTTGACTGGATTTTAGTCTCCCATCCTGGCAGAATTTTACAATCTGGGGTTTTACCTGATTCTTTTAGTGACCATTCTATGGTTTTTTGTATTTGGAAAATCAAAGTGCCTCGTCTTCCTCCTAAATTGATTAAAGTAAGACAATTTAACAAAATTAACCCTGAACTCTTCATACAGGATATATTAAATATAAACTGGGAGATATTTTAATTAATTCCATCGGTGGAAGATGCTTGGAATTTTTTTTATACTGAGTTTTTTGAGATTATTAACAAACATGCTCCTTGGATATTAATTAAGGTCAAGGGTCGACATCTACCTTGGATCAAGGGTGATCTCATATACTTATTCAAACAAAGAGACAAGGCCTGGAAAAAATACCGTAACACAAAGGACTCTACTGACTGGGATGTATATAAGGAGTTAAGGAATAAATGTAAAACCAATACAAGAAATGCTAAAGCAAATTACTATAAGGACTGCCTAGCAACTGATTTTAAGAACCCGAAGAAATTTTGGAAGAGAATCAATGGTATAACCAATAAATCAACAAAAAGCTCTACTACGCATATTAGACTAAATAATCAAATTGTGAGTGAACCTTTATTAATTGCAGAGGCATTCAGCCAGCACTTTTCTACAATTGGCAGCTCTCTGTCTGGTTACACTTACGCTGGTCTTACATCGACTCAGAATAGGTGTGGCAGCTCCTTTTGTTTTAAAACGATCTTTCCAACTGATGTTCAGCGGGTTATTGATAGTCTAAGATCTGGATGCAATGCTGGTCCAGATGGTCTGGATTTTAAGTTCTTTAAACTTGCCTCTCATGTTTTGTCATTTCCACTGGCTGACTTATTTAATTTATCTTTCGCAACTTGTGAAACACCCACATCATGGAAAAGTGCTAGACTAATCCCTCTTCATAAAGGAGGTGACACATCAGATACCAATAATTACAGACCAATCTCTATTATCAAAAGTATAGCAAAAAAAATTGAAAAATTAATATTTAATCAACTATCCACATATCTTACAGACCATAATATATTATCTCCACAACAATCAGGTTTTCGACCTAGCCATTCAACCACCACTGCTCTTTTAAAATTTACAAATGATATACTGTCAGCAGCTGACAGCAATATGCTTACGGGTGCTATATTTATTGACCTTTCAAAAGCATTTGACATGGTTGATCATTATCTTCTTTTAGATAAATTGTTCGCTATTGGTCTTTCTTCTAACTCTTTATTATTTTTTAATTCATTTCTTCATAATAGAAGCCAGTGTGTCTCCTTTCTGGGAAGTCAATCAGATTTCAAGATCATTGATAAAGGTGTTCCACAGGGCTCATACTTAGGTCCTCTTTTGTTCTCAATCTTTATTAATGATCTTTCTCAAATCTGTTCTGACTGTCAAATTCATTTATATGCAGATGACACTGTATTATACTTTTCCAGCTCTGATATTTCACAAATTCAATACTCTTTACAATCTGATTTCAATTTGGTTCAAGGATGGTTTTCTTCAAACAAGCTTCTTTTGAATAAGAGAAAATCATATAACATGGTGTTTTGCACTCGACCTGATCCTTCGCTATTAAGTAACTGGTCTATTAGCCTTCTTGATGGAACAACAATAGAAAAAATGGAAGAACTTAAATATCTAGGCCTCTGGCTTGATTCCCAGCTATCCTTTAAATTCCATATTAATTCGATCACTAAGAAAATATTTGGTTGTCTGAAATCACTTTATCGTTCTGCTGACTGCTTCTCACAAGAAGTCAGGAAAAGAATTATAACACAATTGATATTCCCAATACTGGACTATGCTGATGTGATCTATGGTAACACCTTTGAAACAAATCTCCGTTCTCTTAATGTATTATATAATAGTCTTTGTAGATTTGTGCTCAGGTGTCCTTATGGAACCCATCATTGTCTAATGTATGAGTCCTTGAACTGGCCTGCCCCGAAGTTCAGAAGGCAACTCCATTGGTTAACACTTATTTTCAAATGTATTCATTTTAATTTCCCTTCATATCTGAAAGATCTTTTAATCCCTTTCAGCTCTCAATACAGCCTAAGGCACATGGACCAACTGTTTCTAGCTACACCTAGAATCAGTAAAGAAATTGGTCGTCGTGCATTTAAATTCAAAGGTCCATCAGATTGGAATAACCTTCCTTCCTCACTTAGGTCGATCACTTCTCTTCATATTTTTAAATCATCTTTAATTATACATCTTCAAACATCTTGCTCTTGTTTTTGAACTGTTCTAGGACTCACACTACTCACTGTCCAGTGTACTGTATATATGTGTGTATTTGTGTACAAATATATGTACAATAATATGAAAGGTTTCACTATTTGTATACTTTACTTGTGCATGCAAGCAGATGTATTTATAAGAGGGTGTACGCTTATGTGTACAAATGTCTACCTCTATTTTTCGCAGAGGGATATATTTTTAATTTAATTTATTTAATTTTAATTTATTTATTTTATCATACCCTGTCTGTGCAAAGTTTGTGTAATACTGGCTGGTGATGGGGGGGGGGGGGGGGGGGGGGGGGGGGGGGGGGGATAGTTTTGGGGAGCATTGTTGGAGTGTGTGTGGGCAAGTGAGTGTTTGTGTGTCTTTGTGTTTATGTGTTTGGAATTATCTTTAATACTTACTCTCTATTATTTTGTATTGTTCGTTATTATTGTAAGGACCCCCTCGAAAATGAGATGGTACATCTCAAGGGGCTATCCTTGAAATAAAGAATAAAGAATAAAGAAAGAATACTATTGAGGACGAAGCGGCTGCGTTCGAAACTGCATACTTCCCTACTATATCCTACTGGGAAAAGCAGTAGGCGAGCGAAAAAGTATGTACGAATCCTTAGTATTCATAAAAGAGTAGGCGAGAATTACCTGGGTGATGTACTAATTCTCGCGAATTAATAATTCTTTATTATGTATAGCTATCAGGGGAGCTCCAGTAAGCACACGTTTATGTCTCCAAAGTGGATTAACATAAACCATATACATCTTAAAGATGCTCATTTTAAATGTCTATTTACATCTGACTGGAAAATCTTCTATTAGTATTGCAGATGAGCACATCACAACATGAAATAGACATCTGAGTGATGTGCTATTATGTAAGATAATTCACTGTTGTCAACACTGCTTACATTAGATAAATGATCTGTAAGGAAGGTAAATAAACAAATCTATAAAGTAACTAAACATAAGTTATATATTTTATTTGTCCATTTATTGTTGATAAATTGAGGAACATTTATGTTGGATAAAAAGTGAGTTAACACATCAGCAACAACCTCAACATGTAAATGTAGTGTTGAGCACATAAATCACAGAGGTAACATGAATCTTGTCTGGATGTTACAGGGACAGATGAACAGATGTGTGTTTATCCGGTGGAGAGTGGCTGTAGAAGGCTTTGAGTGAGTATACTACAGAAATGAATAACAAAATCTATTTAAATATTAAGTTGTAGTTATTTTAATTATTGTAATTTCAATTGTAATTGCTATTACAACACTTTTCTGATTCTTGATTTCTGTGCATTAGTTGCAGATCTTTTGCAGATCTAGTTGATGGCTGCGTTTGTGGAGGGAAAAAAGGGTATTTTAGGGATCTTATACTAAAATATAAAGTAAGATCATTTTGTTACTTCTAGTACAATCAAATGACATTGTGCTGTTAAAATGACTGTTATTTGTGCTGTTATAATGCTTTTGCATTATGTTTGTGTATTTTTAGGATCTGAAATGTCAGCAGACTGGTGTGAGCACTGAGGATGAGGAGCCTAGAGCTGAATCCTGGAAACGGTGCCATGGATGAGACTTTCCATGACTCCACTGGCCCTTATTGCCTCAGATTGTGAAGCACAGCATGGCACGCAACAACCTCAGGCACAAAGGCACGGCTCACCTCTGGCGGTCAGCTGATTCATCAGAATAAAGCCACAGATTGGGAACCACTGTGTTGAGATGGCAGTAGGATTTGGGGTTCAGTGTCTGTAAATACATGCTTGTAGTTTGAATAAAGTTTCATGTGTTGTTGACTTGTATATGCAATTGTTTATTTATGGTTACTTTTATTTGTTCTTTTACTCATTTATTCATGTTTCTTATTGTTGTCAGTAAATAAAATATAATTATTTAATTAATGCATTAATTCATTGCTTGACTGAAAATGTAAATGTTTTCACTGCATTTATCTAGAGTGTATTCATGCATAGCTATGTCATATGACAAAACAAATTTCATTTTGCTTGTTTTATTCAATTATATAATTTTCAATAAAACAAAGGTAGTATAATTAAGTATTGGCCAGTATTTATCATTATTATCATGTGTAAGTTTTGGGGTGGGCTAGCGATACAATTTGTTCTGGGGTAATATACATTTTTAAGGAGTGATACTTACATAGAGTATAAAATCAACAGTTTTCTCCAAAGGCAAGATCTTCGAGCAGCTGCCCGTCTCCTTTGTGCAGACCTATATTGGGATATACAGGCATATACAAATATTACAAATGCTTTGGAAAACCATTCTAGGGCTGTCGACTTACTGATGTTGTGAGGTGTTAGTGCACCTGTCTTTCATATCATTTTTTTATTGCCAAACTTACAACATACAAGATCAGGGAAAGATACCATGGTTGTATATTTAACAATGAACAATCATAATGACAAAAAAATTACAATAACAAATATAATGGGTTTGCATAAATCATAATATGAGATTTTATACACAGGAAAAAAACAATGACAAGGTTAAATATCTTTAAATAATTCATCATAATACATTAAAAAAAAAAAAAATTTTTTTTTGTTATTTGTTATTTATAAAGGGATGAAACGAGAGGTAAACATAAAGGAGATTTAAGCCATTTTGCTTTTGGGTGAAAAAATTGTGGATAAAATTAAGAAATTAACAACATATTCAAGAGATGACGATTTTGGGTTTTCGTAACAAAAATAATATTGTTAAGGATAAAACTGGGTCACATTAGTAGGGCTTAAAATATAAGACCTTAAATCAACCCTAAATGTATTCACACAATAAATGGGCAGCTGTTTCTTCAACAAGACACAAAATAAGCAAATTTCATCAATATCAAGATATTTACAGATAGATAAATTAAACCTTTCGCTCATATCTTTTAAGTTGTTGCGCTTATGATAACGTCGTAGGTCACATGAAAACGTCAACATGGCAGATGTCGGATCGCATTCATACTTAAAGGGATAGTTCACTTTGAAATAAAATTTTGGTATGTTTTAGCTTACCTCAAGGGCATCCAAGATGTAGGTGTCTTTGTTTCCGCAGTAGTTTCAATTTTGATATTTTTAAGTCAAACCGTTCTTGTCTGTCAGTCATATAATGCAAGTCTATGGTCACCACCTCAAAGAGCATGCACAGAGAAATCCAAATTAAACAATTCCCCATCGTAAGTACACATTGATGGCCTAAGACACGAAACGAGCGGTTTGTGTGAGAAAACGAACAGTATTTATATAGTTTTTACCTCTACACAACCACGTCCAAGTGATCTGAGGGCGCGCGCGCGCGCTTCCTGGTGTGTGACGTGTGCGCGCGTTCTGGCTTAGCAAGCGCCGGAAAGTGTACAAGAGGTAAAAACGATATATATACTGTTCGTTTTCTCACACAAACTGCTTGTTTCGTGTCTTATGCCATCAATGTGTACTTACGATGGGGAATTGTTTAATTTGGACTTCTCTGTGCATGCTCTTTGAGGTGGTGACCATAGACCTGCATTATATGACTGACAGACAAGAACGGTTTGACCTAAAAATATCAAAATTGAAACTACTGCGGAAACAAAGGCTCGATGGTGTTTTAGGCCCCCAATGGCTCCTTAGAGGCAGCTAACCCTACCCTCAACCTTAAACCTACCCATCCCCTCGCTGCCTGGAAGGCGCCGTTGGGGGCATAAAACACCATGTGCCGAAACGCAGACACCTACATCTTGGATGCCCTTAAGGTAAGCTAAAACATACCAAAATTTAATTTCAAAGTGAACTATCCCTTTAACAAGATCTGGCTATAAAGCACCTACTCTTTTAGCGCTTGTTAAAGGGTAACTAAACCCTAAAACAACTTTTTTTAGTTACTGATCTGTAAGACTGGGGCTTTATTAGTGCTGTTCATTGATTCGAGTAAATTTTTTTGACATTTGGGTATAAAGTGTTTTAATTCTACAATATATGGTGTAAAAACATCTGAGTGCTGCCCTCTTCAGGTTGAACGTTGAATTTTCCTATTGGATGTTGCGGTACTGCGTGACGTAAGCAGGTTCCAGCTCACCACGCCCTTGGTATGAGCTCACCACGCCCTTGGCAGCCCCTAGTATTAAAACATCTTGTTTCGTAAAAACCACTGTAAGCACAGTAGGTGGCGATAATGCTCCTTAGGAGTTAATCGCCATTAAACAAGAAGAAGAAGAAGAAGAAAACCACTGTAGTGAGTAATGAGTCAGTAGTTGGAATTGCGAGTATTGAAAATGATTAGGATAGCCTATTTTTAGCATCTCTATTAAATCATTAGATTATTTAATGTAGCCTAGGTAGTTAATTCGCAGTTAGTGTAGTATTGTTAGAAGCATAGTTAGTTAGTAGCATAGTATTGCATCAGTTGGGAAAGCTTCAAGTTAGGGTAGATTTTTAGCATTAGCTTTATCTGTATTAAGTACAGTGGTTAGGATGGGACGTAGGTGTAGTGTTGCTGGTTGCAACAGCACTGTTTGCGCTTTAAAGCGACGCAGTGCCAAACGCTGCTCCTCCTGCATGGACTCCATCACTGCAGCGGCGTCTTGATGTGAGTGAGCATATATTTTTAGTCACAATTTATGTTCCTTCCTAGCCTGACGTGGTCATACTTAGATTCTAGTTAGAATATGAGTCTGATACTGCTCCATTGGGCTGTGATTATGGGGCGTGTTTCAACCGAACCAGAGCCATAGAGAGAAAGAGTTGCGACACTCCCATAGACCTACGTTGTAAAAAATGGCAGCGCTTTTAACCGCCTACTTCCGGGATTTGAAGATCGGATTAGTTCCAAACACTGTCATTTGGGCGTTGGACCCCATTCACTTACATTGCTGCGAGTCGAGTTGTTCCAGAGGTAAGTTGCTGAAATATCGACCTCTTTTGAATTGTCAACTGTCTATATTGTATCAGAGGCCCTTTGCGATGCTTATACTGGTCTTCATTTGTACATGCACAGCGTAATTATTTATATTTTATGTTGGTTGTTTCAACTAATTTTCAAGCACTGCCTGCTAGCTAGTTAGCTAGCGCGACTTCGTCAGCTGTGACAGTAAGAGTTCGGTAATGAATCGCTACCACCTTTATAGCAATTTTATTTAATTTTTTTTATTCTTTTTTTTTTTTTTTTTTTACAGGTCCATACATTACAGTCATTGATAATACCTGTCATACTTCTCATTAAGCCATCTGCAAATGTACATTAATAACCCATAAAAAAAGAAAAGCAACACAGGCTCGGTAAATAGTACTAAAGTAAGCAGGGAGCCATTAGGTCAAGGTCAAGGTAGCATTTATTGTCTCCCTTAGGAGAAATTTGTTTTAGATTAGGGAAACTGCTGCCACATCAAGACATAACACATATAACATACAACATATAAAATGAAAATAAAAATAAAACACATTTCAATCCCAAAATCCCACATCATAAAAACAGTACATATATCATACATCATAACACAACACAGCCCTCAATTCCTGCCTCTTGTACCCTCTATTACCATTATTTATCCTCCTGCAGTTGCTCATTAATTAATTTAATAGACAACGGTAAAAATGAATATTTGTATCGGTTATACTTGCATAATGTAACCCTGTATCTCCGACCAGAGTTCATCAGCGTATACTCAGGATACAACACATGCGAAGAGTCTAATAAAATCTTGTTGGCCTGCTGGGTGATACAAAGCTCAAAAATATCCTGTAAAGAGCTAATTGTCTGTGTCCCCATGATTTTTCCTGCCACTCTCAACACGTTATTTATTTGGGCTCTCAATTTTACTGTTAAACTTCCGAACCAAACAATAATTCCATACCTTAAATGGCCTTCATTCTACATTACATATGCATAATCATTTTTAGATATAGTAGAATCATAACGAGAATTAAAACAAACATGATGGGATAAACCTCAATGACACATAAAGCCCTCTTCCGAGGGGGAATAGAAGAAAAGAAAAGAAAAAAACCCCCACCAAAGTCCATTTTAAACAAATGATGGGCGTAATGGAGTGATATACGTTATCCATCTTTCCCATCTTTTCAAAAAAGTTCCCTGTTGCAATCTCAAAGCAAAAGTAATCCTTTCCATCTTGAAAATATCGTAGATAATGTCAATCCATTCCTCCACGGTAGGTTTTCCTGGTTTTAACCACCTTCTAGTAATAGCTTTTCTACTAGCAGCACTTATCCGAAATAAGTATTTGACATGAGAAGAAACATTTTCTGTTGTTAAGGCGCCTAAATATAAAGACTCAAATTTAAATTGAATGTCCATCTGAAAAATGCTTTGCAAAATGTTATAAATCTCCCGCCAAAATGGAATCAATAATGTACAGGACCAGAAAATGTGAAAATGATTTGCTTCGAGGCACCCACATTGTCGCCAGCACGCCGAAGAATTGGTGTAGTGCTTCTTCTGAGCTGGAGTAATGAAAAACCTTATAAGGTTTTTCCAGCAAAACTCTCGCCATAAAGATGAACTGGAAGTTTTCCACTGTATCTCACATAAGTTCTCCCAATCTTCTTCCTTTAGAACAAAGTTTCCTTCCCGTTCCCATTTTTGCTTTACATACAATGAACTACCTTTTGTTTGTTGTAG
The DNA here is from genome assembly GCF_965113295.1 of Leuciscus leuciscus. NCBI lineage: Eukaryota > Metazoa > Chordata > Actinopteri > Cypriniformes > Leuciscidae > Leuciscus > Leuciscus leuciscus. Next base: position 14,193,494 of record NC_138745.1, read on the forward strand.
CCCCTTGTATATTCTTGCGATGAGCTTCCGGTTAGAGCCAGCAAGATAAGCCTCTATAAACACTTTTAACAAAATGTTATCCCAGCCTACTATTGTACACCTCTTCTGCATTTGGTCAATATAATGCTGGACCTGAAGGAATCTGTAAAAATCGTCCTTAACTAAGCCAAATTGCCTCTTCAAATTTTGAAAGCTATTCATAGTCCCCTTGTGCAAAAATGTACAGTACGCTGTTAAACCTTGCGAAGTCCATCTCTTAAATCTTGTGTCCCATCTATTAGGCAAAAAATCGGTATCAAATGCACACCATCTCAGGACCTTTACCCCATCCTTCAGGTTACTTTGAGCTATTACTGTACCTTGCTCCATATCTTAAGTGACAAACATAATAATAATAATAATAATAATTCATTACATTTATATAGCGCTTTTCTCAGCACTCAAAGCGCTTTACATAGAAGGGGGAATCTCCTCAACCACCACCAATGTGCAGCATCCACTTGGATGATGCGACGGCAGCCATATTGCGCCAAAACGCCCACCACACACCAGCTTACTGGTGGAGAGGAGACAGTGATGAAGCCAATTAGTATATGAGGATGATTAGGAGGCCATGATGGACAGAGGCCACTGGGCAAATTTGTCCAGGATGCCGGGGTTACACCCCTACTCTTTCGAAAGACATGACCACAGAGAGTCAGGACCTCGGTTTTACGTCTCATCCGAAGGACAGTGCTCTTTGACAGTATAGTGTCCCCATCACTATACTGGGGCGTTAGGACCCACACAGACCACAGGGTGAGCACCCCCTGCTGGCCTCACTAACACCTCTTCCAGCAGCAACCTGGTTTTCTCAGGAGGTCTCCCATCCAGGTACTAACCAGGCTCAGCCCTGCTTAGCTTCAGTGGGCAACCGGTCTTGGGCTACAGGGAGACATGGCTGCTGACATGATTTGCTTCGAGGCACCCACATTGTCGCCAGCACGCCGAAGAATTGGTGTAGTGCTTCTTCTGAGCTGGAGTAATGAAAAACCTTATAAGGTTTTTCCAGCAAAACTCTCGCCATAAAGATGAACTGGTCCCACTCCTGAAATTGTTGATCAGGTATATCTAGTGGAAGAGATTGAGAGAGATACAGCAATTTCGGCAAAATAACCATTTTGACAGATTCCACGCGTGATCCGAAATTAAGACAAGGTAGAAGATCCCATCTCTTTATGTCTTCCCTAATCTTTTTATTCAAGGGGAGGTAGTTAAGTGAGAACAAATTTGTCAAGTCTATTGGAATGTTTACCCCCAAATACCAAATTGAAAGCGAGTCCCATTTCAAATTATACTTATTTTTCATATTTACAGAAGGGCTGTAATTAAAACAGATAATTTGTGTTTTTGGAACATTCAGCTTATATCCAGAGAAGGATCCATATTGCTCCAATTATTCCAATAGCCGTGCCAAAGACTGCTCAGGGTCAGTTAAATACACCAGTAAATCATCAGCGAACAACAAAATAATTTGTTCTCCCCCATACATAGCGATTCCTTTAATATTGTTGTCCTGAATGATCCAATGGCTCAGGTGCTCAATAAAAATTGCAAACAGGAGGGGGCTAATTGGGCAGCCCTGTCTTGTTCCTCTTTCTAATGAAAAGGGGCTAGAGACAGCCCCATTTATTTTAATTCTTGCCCTTGGGTTATCGTAGAGAGCTTGTAATGTTTTAATAAATGTATTATGAAATCCAAATTTGTCCAAAACTTTATATAAAAAAGACCAATTTACACAGTCAAACGATTTTTCTGCGTCCAGCCCTACTAGTACTGCATCTAAATTATATTCTGTTATATGATTAATTACGTGTAAAGTCCTTCTGATACTGTCTTGAGTTTGTCTTCCACGAATAAAACCCGTCTGGTCAAGACTAATAATTAATGGTAGCAGTCCCTCTACTCGTTTGGTTAGTATATGGGTAAATATTTTATAATCCCGGTTCAACACGCTTACTGGTCTAAAATTACCGCATTCAGACTTGTCCTTCCCCTCCTTCGGAATTAAAGATATTACCGCCTCCCTCCAGGAGGGAGGTATACTATTCTCTTTAAGTACCCAATTAAAGGTGGACTGCAGCACAGGGGTCAAAGAACCCTCCATGACTCTGTACCATTCGGAGGGGAACCCGTCCGCGTCCGGACCTGGGGCCTTATTTCGTTTAAGATGCGAGATGGCTGAGCGAATTTCTTTCTCTGTTATATCTGCTACGAGATTCCTACTTTGTTCACTATTCAATTTAGGCAGATGAATTTTCTGTAAGAAATCTTCCATTTTCTCTCCATCTATTTGAGGCTGGGAATATAGTTTTTATAATAATTTTCAAAACAATCTTGTATTTCGTTTAATTTGTAATGCATAGAATTAGTAATAGGATTTTTTTTTTTTATGAATTGAATTCTCTGCCTGTTGTTTTTTCAGCCTATAAGCTAATAATTTGCTGGCTTTCATAATATTTCTGTTTTGTAAAAATTCACTTTTTTGTTATATCCTTTGTATAATCTCATTTATTTCGTTCTTTTTCTTCCTAAGTAGCTCTCTATTTTTTTTTATCATTTGTGTCTTTGTGGTATTGTTCCAATTGTTTTAATTCTACTTCCAACTGAATTAGCTCTTTTTGTCTTACTCTCTTTAGGTGAGCACTGTATCCAATTATCTTGCCTCGAAGCACAGCTTTACATGCATCCCATAATATTGGAGGGGGAACTTCCCCATTGTCATTCTGTTCTAAGAATTCAGCAATACCCTTCTTAATTTGTTCCTTCATCTGACTCAGTACAAATGTGTTTAACCTCCATAAGGTGTCTTTCCGGTACTGTTCAAGATTTAGTTTTAAATACATGGGGCTATGGTCTGAAAGGTCCATACTCCCCACATCGCAGCCAACTACCCTGTTTAGATCTTGAGCAAAAGTAAGAAAATAATCAATCCTCGAATACGCCAAGTGTGGATTTGAAAAAAAAGTGTAGTCTCTCTTTGAAGGGTTTAATTCTCTCCAGATATCAATTAACCCGATTTCTTTCATAGCCAGATTGATCTTTTTACTTATCAAATTGGGCTCGACTGTGTGTGTATTTGAGGTGTCCAGTTTAGGATTTAGTCTAATGTTAAGATCCCCCCCGCAGATTAGGACCCCATGGGTCTCTGCTGTTATTAAATCGAATATCTGTTTGAAAAACTTCCAGTCAGAGTTAGGAGGAGCGTAGATGTTAAATAGAGTAACCAATGAGCCCCCTAAATTTCCCCTCACAAGAATAAATCTTCCCTCTGTGTCCTTTTTTTCAAAAATGGGTTCGAAACTAGTCTTGTTAGATATCAATACTGCCACCCCCCTCCTGTGCCCCGCCTTATACGATGATGAATACTGATGTTTAAAGCCCAATCGTTTTAATTTAACGATTTTAATTTAATTTAGCGTGTTCTGTATCCGAAAGACTTGTTTCCTGTAAAAATGCCACCTCAACTCTCTCTCTTTTTAGTTTAGTTAATATCTTACTTCTCTTGATGGGGTTGACAATGCCATTCACATTATAAGTTGCTATTTTAACTGATTGCATTCAGTGTATACTAAGGGGAAAAATGAGAAATAAAAAAAAATTATAATAAAAAAAAAATAAACTCCCATAAGTGACCATGAGTAACAAAGAGAATCACAGGTTATATCCCACAAACTACAAAGAACAGCAGCAAGAACTGCTGCAACACTCGAAACACAATAAGAACAGAAATAAAAAGACTTCCAACTGTGGGGTCTTAATATTGACCCTGATGAAGCCCTGATGGAAAAAGGGCTCTGAGGTAAAGCCTCCCCCCTAACAGGTGGGAGAGGGCCTTCATGCATGATATCGTCTCTGTCTTGGCAACAAATAAAGGAAAAACCCACCGACGTTTACATTATACCCTTGGTTATGCAGCCCATTCAAAGTTTCTTTAATAAGCAGGACGTGTTAAAGGTCTTAATTCCTCTCTCTACCGGGAGTCCCGAGCGAAAAAAGAAAAAGAAAATAACGACTCAACGGACTCACCCATTATATTCCCAGTAAACTCGCACACAGCAGTTTTCAGTTCACTAACAGTCATCCTGAATCCTGGTGTCTAAAAGCCTGTAATTTTTCCTTATAATCCAAAGCCCTGCCAGCTCTGTGCCGGTTCCCTGGTCTCTTGACGGTGTGCCACGTGAACCGCTGAATCCGCTCCAAAAGCGAGTCCGGGTGTTTAATTACCGAAACCGGGAACCCCCTCTTCGCCATATCCTCCGTAGCCTCCTCCGCCGAACCGTACATCACAACTCCCTCCTGGTAGAAAACTCTGAACCTGGCGGAGAACGGCGTCTGAAATCGGATTTTCTTCTCCTTCAATATCTGTCACAGTGTCTGGTTTGTGTATTCCTGGTGTCCACTAGAGGTCCTCTTCCCCACGGTGTCATCCACATTATGAACTGCATTCCCCACAATCCTTGTCTGTACCAATCACTGTTCATTGCACTCAGCTGTTCCCCGTCATTATTGTTCCCAGCTGTTCCCTGTTTCATTGTTAGTTCTGTGTGTATATATACCCTGGTTGTTTCAGTGTTTGTCACGGAGTCCTTGTCTATTATCACACCACTTCTGAGTTCTGCTTTGTTGCCTGTTTTGTATATGTTTATGTTTGATTGCTACCCTGGTTATGACCTCTGCCTGGACTGGATTATGAATTACCCTAATAAATGCACTTGGATCTTACCTGTTTCCCGTGTGTGGATTGTGACAATATCGCTTTTGCTTTGGCATACTCCCTTCGCTTTTTCAAGACATCCGGGGCATAATCGTGATCAAGGTTGACTCTTTTCCCGAGATATTGAAATCCTCGCTTTTGCCAGGCCATTCTCAGCAGCTCTTCTTTCATCCTGTAGCTTGACATCTTGACAACGATGGACCTCGGCGGGGCTTCCCCAGGCGGCCTCGGCATCAAGGCGCGGTGGGCTCTTTCCACTCGAAGTTCAAATGTAGCCGGAAGCTCCAAGCGCTCCACATACATCACCATTGATGGGGAATTTTCCTCCGCTCCCTCTTTAACGCCGTGAATTCTGATATTTTCTCGTCTGGAGCGGCCCTCTAAATCAGTCAGCTTAGCGTCTAGGTGTATCTGAAGGTGTAGCAGCTCCTGCACGGTATCCTCCGCCACTTGTAACCGTGTTTCAGTCGCGTCAATCCTCCTCTCCGCCTCTTCGATCCTAGTATTGGATTTATTCATTTCTTCTCGTATCGCATTCAGCTGCTGACTGCTGTCTTTTCTGAACTCTCTCAGCTCTTTAAGTATGAGGCCAAAGTCCCCGGTCTCACTTTGACCCGCTCCGGGTTGCGTATGCGTATCATCATCATCCTCATCCTCCATTACGCTGCTAGGCGATGAAGTTTGGGCTAGCTCCTTCGACGTCGAGTAACTCTGTCTGCAATGCTGGACCTCTAGGATTGTTATGGCCATCACCAGTCCTGTCTGTTTCATGGATCACCTGCCCCTGGTTTTTGTTTTTCTTGTTCACACACACTCACACAAGCACACATTTTTGTTGTCTGTCATTGTTTAATAAAAAATATTTTATTTGAAAACCTTCATTTGTATCAGCCATGCTTAATTGATGTCTCAATAGCTGTAACAGAAGTTACAAGTGTTTTGTTAGTTAATTGCTTAAGTTACTTGGATTGAGTTACAGCTACCCTTACTCTTAGCCTACTCTGTACACTAACCCAGAGCCATAGAGAAAAATCTTCACTCTGCACTCACCTATAGACCCAAACATAAAAGCGTAAATTCGTTTTTAATCTGTTATAGTTTTGATAATACAGTGGGTACGGAAAGTATTCAGACCCCCTTACATTTTTCACTCTTTGTTATATTGCAGCCATTTGCTAAAATCATTTAAGTTCATTTTTTTCCCTCATTATTGTACACACAGCACCCCCCCCCCCCCCCCATATTGACAGAAAAACACAGAATTGTTGACATTTCTGCACATTTATTAAAAAAGAAAAACTGAAATATCACATGGTCCTAAGTATTCAGACCCTTTGCTCAGTATTTAGTAGAAGCACCCTTTTGATCTAATACAGCCATGAGTCTTTTTGGGAAAGATGCAACAAGTTTTTCACACCTGGATTTGGGTATCCTCTGCCATTCCTCCTTGCAGATCCTCTCCAGTTCTGTCAGGTTGGATGGTAAACGTTGGTGGACAGCCATTTTCAGGTCTCTCCAGAGATGCTCAATTGGGTTTAAGTCAGGGCTCTGGCTGGGCCATTCAAGAACAGTCACGGAGTTGTTGTGAAGCCACTCCTTCGTTATTTTAGCTGTGTGCTTAGGGCAGGGCTATTCAATTAGCTTCATTCGAGGGCCGCATTATCAAATCGAAAAGTTGAGGTGGGCCGGTGGGTTGGTTTGGGGGTTTAGCTTATTTATTGAAACATAACAGTTTCAATAAATAAGTTAAAGTAACCTTAAAAAAGTATGGTATTTACTTGGAAATGTGGTACCCAACAGTATGCAGATATATAAAACCATAATAAATAAAAACTTGATAATCTACAGCTGTGTACAACTATTTTCCTTGGAACAAATAAATTAATTATACAAACTCGTAGCTGTTGGTGAGAAATAATTATTTATTTATAATTGTTATGCTTAAATGAAAATATTCTGACAGTGAGACTTGATAACCACAGGCTACTCACTGTATAAAAAATGCCTAAACACAAGTTAAAAACTATGCACCTTTACAAAGAAACTGACAATTTCATAACAAACATAATTATATATTTCTCTACCCACCTAATAAATCTAATGCAATATAAATCACTATATTTACTATACTGTTAATATTATAGTAAATATATATACATTTACTATTTATTTATTACTACATAGTATTCAATATAAATATTGCACATTTCTGCCCAACCCATGGTAAATGACTACAGTACATTCATGGTAAATGTTTGTAAGGGTTATAAGGGGATTTAAATTCGGTCCGAATTAGGGGTGGGCGATATGGCAAAAATATCATATCACGATTTTTTTTCAGGAAAATCACGATTCACGATTTTATCACGATTCTTTTTTATGTTGGTTTTACTATTTTGTGACTGAGCATTACAGCCAAACTAATGTCCATATTTTAAAAACAAAGCTTTAGGTAACAAAATATATATATATAAAAATGGCAGACAGGGGCGAAGATAAAAATATTTGTCATTATTTTCTTTGTTATTAAATATTAAGATCAAAGATACACATTACACATACACAACTTAATATACAAATGAAATAAACAGTGCTTTATGTTTTCAGCTGCAGTAGGTGTATTTAACAGTAGCATTGAAGAAAGTAATTAAATGAACAAATATGAAAATAAAACAAAACAGACTTCACTGTATAAATTATACATTGATACTTATTAAAGCTACTATTAAAGTTATCAGTTAAGAGCAGTGAGTGATTTTCTCTTTGCATTTTGTCGTTTTATTATCGTTTTAGTTCTCCTAAAAATTCAAATTGTCATAATTTACTCTCGCAAGGTGTTTTAAACTCGAATAAGTTTCTTTATTCTGTTGAAAATAAAAGTTATTTGGAAGAATGTTGGTATCCAAACAGAGTTGATGTACCCCAGTGACTTCCATAGTATATTTTTCTCCTATGGAAGTCAATGGGGACCAGCTACTGTTTGGATAGCCACATTCTTCAAAATATTAATATTAGAAAAATATTAGAAAATATTAGAAGGAAATTAATACAGGTTTGGAACAACATTAGAGTGCGTAAATGAAAAAAATATTTTTGGGTGAACTATCCCTTTAAGGACCAGCGGCAGTGTGTTTATTACTACTGTCTCTTTAAGAGCTGCGCGCGCCGCGTCTGTTATACACGCATTTGACAAGCAGATTTTCTCACAATTTTCTCAAGTTTGCTTTCACTTTAGACATAACTGACTTTGTTTATGTAAACCTTGTGTGTATTTAACAGTATAAGCACAGTATGACTCGAAAGATAACTTAGTCCAGTATCCAGGCGCTGGTAGACAGGCTTTTAGTGCATGTTGTCTTCACATGTAAGCGCTGAGAAACGCACGTTAGCACGCGAATTAAATGTTTAACCTACAAGGCATTAATCACATGCAAATTTTGTGAACTGCAGTGTCCAGTTCCGCTGCTTTAACATTTTATGTGAATATGTCGCGTTGTTCAGTATGTTAGGACCATGGGTTGGGACAGAGGCGCCAGAACAGATAATGCACGATTCTACGATATTTCTTCCAAAGCAGATCGTGGAGACATTTTAATCGTCCACGATCAAAAATTGTCATATCGCACACCCCTGGTCCGAATGAATCCGAATAGTTTTAGACCGTTACTGACCGGCCACTTTAACGCTCTCGCCGGCGGCGGTGTGAACGCACAGTTATGCAAGCGCGTTTAGAAAGAATTGAACCAAAAGAATGATTCATTCACGAATGATTGGTATCGCTGGTTCAGTCGATATAAATTCGGGACACATATAATAACAGCTGAAATATTCGCACGTAATACGTTTCTCAGGTCAATCATGGCGAGTATCAAACTAAATTAGCCGCACCGACCAGGAAAAGACGAGGAAGGAGTTTGGTGCCGTCGGGCCGGATGGAGATGATTGGCGGGCCGCATTTGGCCCGCGGGCCGCCAATTGAATAGCCCGGGCTTAGGGTCATTGTCTTGTTGGAAGGTGAACCTTCGGCCCAGTCTGAGGTCCAGAGCACTCTGGAGAAGGTTTTCGTCCAGGATATCCCTGTACTTGGCCGCATTCATCTTTCCCTCGATTGCAACCAGTCGTCCTGTCCCTGCTGAAAAACACCCCCACAGCATGATGCTGCCACCACCATGCTTCACTGTTGAGACTGTATTGGACAGGTGATGAGCAGTGCCTGGTTTTCTCCACACATACCGCTTAGAATTAAGGCCAAAAAGTTCTATCTTGGTCTCATCAGACCAGAGAATCTTATTTATCACCATCTTGGAGTCCTTCAGGTGTTTGTTTTTTTTAGCAAACTCCATGCAGGCTTTCATGTGTCTTGCACTGAGGAGAGGCTTCCGTCTGGCCACTTTGCCATAAAGCCCCGACTGGTGGATGGCTGCAGTGATGGTTGACTTACTACAACTTTCTCCCATCTCCCGACTGCATCTCTGAAGCTCAGCCACAGTGATCTTTGGGTTCTTCTTTACCTCTCTCACCAAGGCTCTTCTCCCCCGATAGCTCAGTTTGGCCGGACGGCCAGCTCTAGGAAGGGTTCTGGTCGTCCCAAACGTCTTCCATTTAAGGATTATGGAGGCCACTGTGCTCTTAGGAACCTTAAGTGCAGCAGAATTTTTTTTTGTAACCTTGGCCAGATCTGTGCCTTTCCACAATTCTGTCTCTGAGCTCTTCAGGCAGTTCCTTTGATCTCATGATTCTCATTTGCTCTGACATGCACTGTGAGCTGTAAGGTCTTATATAGACAGGTGTGTGGCTTTCCTAATCAAGTCCAATCAGTATAATCAAACACAGCTGGACTCAAATGAAGGTGTAGTAGAACCATCTCAAGGATGATCAGAAGAAATGAGCCGTTTCTCAATACCAAGTACGCAAACTTCGGACTTGCGTCCTTGGTAGTTCGGACTTGCCAAGTTCGACTCAGGAGAACGAACTCCCAAGGACGAGAGGACGCAAGTCCGGTTATTCTGCAAATGGAACAGCAGCGTTCTTGATCGCGTCACTCAGCTCGCTCTGGCTACTCCGGTCATCTCTTTATGTATATTTTAGGCAACAATAAAACGAAATATGGTATAAAATACAACTCTGCCTCTTTTCGTCAACAATAAAACGAAAAATCTTAAACATATAATGGCCACATAAATGTGGTTCAGGCAAACGCGTACATTGATTATCTTCACTGCATATTATAACAACATGAAATATAAAACACAACCCTGCTTCTTTTTGTTTTCATTTTAAAAATATAAAACATATTGATCATTAAAACTGACATTTAACAAACAGAGACAGGGTTGTGTCATTTTATTTTATTATACATGTACATACAGTGAAGAGAATGTACTAAAATAAATATAAAAAATATTCTATGTATTAAAAAATATATAAAATAAAATTACACAACCCTGTCTCTTTTTGTTAAATGTCAGTTTTAATGATCAATAATATCCAGTATAAAAGTATAAGTAGCCTAAAAGGTATAATAAGCTATACAATGAGAAATAAAGCAAACAATTCAGTCAAACAAATAGCCAAGTCAGTTCTCTAATAGGCTACAAAGTTAAAGTTAAATAGCCTAAATATATAAAGTTGTGAAACTTCACTTTGCCAAAACGATTTGCCATGGAACAAACTATAGATTAGATTTAATGTTCGCCTGGATCTCACAACTCTGAAAACGTCAGATGCATTTTTCAAATAGGCGCTATCTTTATAAATAAACCACAGATTTAAACAACTACATTCTCGCCTGAAACACTCTTAAAATTACATTTTGTGACACAATAACAGTAGTATTTTGATATTACGCGGGTTTTCTCCTCTGCTATTGACACTTGCTGGTTGGTGCGACATGCATTCTGGGATACCTGGCTGTCTCAAGTCCGCACAAGTCACCTCTCTATGCATCCTCGGTAAAAGGGGTGGATCAAGAACACATCCGGGGATTTGAACTGGACTTGGCTAGATGTGAACTTTGAATTGGAACAGTACTTGGGCAGCGACTGATGACGTTTCACAAGTCCACAAGAACACAAGTACAGACAAGAACGCATATTGAGAAACGGCCATGGACAGCACCTGAGTTAAATATATGAGTGTCACAGCAAAGGGTCTGAATACTTAGGACCATGTGATATTTCAGTTTTTCTTTTTTAATAAATGTGCAAAAATGTCAACAATTCTGTGTTTTTCTGTCAATATGGGGTGCTGTGTGTACAATAATGAGGAAAAAAGATGAACTTAAATGATTTTAGCAAATGGCTGCAATATAACAAAGAGTGAAAAATTTAAGGGGGTCTGAATACTTTCCGTACCCACTGTATGTGTATGGCTTAATCTTAAAATTATATTCTTAGTCTTAACATGATCATGTTTTACGTTGTGGTCCTGGGGGTGGCCACTTTCATCAGAAGAAGTGAGCTAGCTTCTAAGCGAATTCTGAACGGACCGCCACGGCAGACCTCTTTGCGTGATCACGAAGGTAGGCTAATGGCTGAATCGGAATTTATAAGCAAAATCACGGGAATCAATAGCCTAATACAGCCCAGTTGTGCTAAAATAAATATCATGAGACGTCCATCATCAGATGAATGATATGGAAAAGTTAAGTTAGAGCCGCTAAAGCCAGTGCTACTACCCATGCGAACATGAACACTAAGCTTTTCCCTCCAAAAATATAGCCTAAAACGTATCTAAGTAATATACAGTATTTTGTTGTCACCCTGCCTCTCCAAATGCAAAACTGACATTAACAAAATGCAATAATGCAATAACAGCTGAAAAAGTACTTGGGTGTGTGTTTTATTTTATATTTACCGTTCAATAATGCAATCGCTGCTGTCTGTCCCATAGAAGAACATGACAGCCAGTGTATGTTTTGGAACTATTGGGGCTTACATGAACCACGTGACAGCCATAGCGGCGACATCAAAGAGTGTCGCAACTCTGAACTGGACCAGGAAAGAAAATGCCTCTGCACTCAATTGGATAGACCTACAACCAATCAGAGCAACGGAGTACGTTTTTTATTTTTTATTTTTTTTATTGAAGAAATATCAAAACAAACAATAGAAATACAATACATTACAAATGCTAGGGGGAGGTACAGACAGTATTATAGGAATACTTTAAAGAGTGTACATGCTTGTAAAATTCTAATAGCTTTTTGTTTCTTCGAGGGCAATATTGAATCAATATAAAGCTTCAATTCATTTTTAAATGCAACAAAACATGGCTTTTTCCCTGAAAATGTGCATTTATGAATGTGAAATTTAGCCATCAAAATAAAAAATTAATAAAATAAGTGCGGGGTTGTTTATCTTTTGAGTTTACAATACCTAGTAGAACAACTTTCCACAGTAATGTAACATTTTCATCAACATTTCCAACAATGAAATGAAAAAAAATTGCCCCAAAAAAAAGACACATAAGGCCAGTGCCAAAATAAATGAACAGCTGTCTCTGGCTTATTTTTGCAAAAACTACAACTTTCATCAATATCTTTTTAAAATCTGGATAAATAGTGTTTATCATGGTATATTCCATGAAGGAGTTTAAAAGATACTTCTTTAACCTTGTTTGTTAAGAGAAAGCAATTGGGTAGAAGCCAGACTTTTTTCCAGTCAACATCACTCACAAACTGACTCCAGTACGCAATAACATTTGGTCTTGAAACAACATCTTTCTGGAAAAGGGCTCTTATTGACCGGTTATAATTATAATGACAGGAGAAACATATTTTACCTACAAGAGATTGATTTGGTGAGAGGGGCGGAAATTGCTGGTAATCTAGTCTTTTTTGTTGTTTAAATAACATACAAATTTTAGGAGAAATTGCTCCAAAAACAGTTGCAAATTCCCTTGGTGGTATAGGAATATTATATTTGAACATGAATTCCTTATAAGTACAAAGAAGGCCATCTGAATTAAATAATTGGTCTACCAAAACAATATTATTTCGAAACCAATTTTCAAAGAAAATAGTTTTCTGTTTGAAAAAGAATGTCCTTATTATTCCAGATAAAGTATTTGTGTGGTGAAAAGTTGTGTTTGTAAATTAAACTCCATGCTAGAAAAACTTGACGATGAAATGCAGAAAGTTTTAGAGGTATTTTGTTAATATCAAAATCGGAAACAAGGAAGAAATTTATGCCACCCAGACTAGATAAAATATGGAGGGGAATAATATTCCAAATAGAGACTGGATACCTAACAAGTTGTCTAATCCACTTGATTTTAAATGTATTGTTTAATGTAGCAAAGTTCAGGAAATTGAGACCACCATTTTCATACGAGTTCATTATACTGATTTTCTTATATAATGTATCCTATTTTTCCAAACAAAACCAAAAAGCATCTTATCAATCTCCCTCGATTATTTTATCATCAACCTGAAGAGCCATAGCTGTATAAGTTAACCGGGACATACCTTCTGAAATCAGAACTCTCCCTCTTAAGGACAAGTCTCTTAGAAGCCATTGATTAAACGTCCTCTGAGTTTTTTGGATAACAGGATTAAAGTTTAATGAACTTCTATTCTTTTGATTCTTATTTATTGTAATTCCTAGGTATTTGACTTCTTTTTTTACTGGAATGTTACAATAAGATGCCACTGAACATTCTTTGACCGCCATAAGTTCACATTTCTTTACATTCAGATAAACACCAGGGGTCTCATTTATAAAACTGTGTGTAGGAACCTTACTAAAAGTGTACGTGCGCCCGAAAGCCAAAAAAGGCGTACGCAAAAAAAAGATTCAGACTTATAAAACTGTTCGTACGCCAGAACCTGCGCAGAATTCACTTTATAAATCCCAGTCAGCGAAAGATTGTGCGCACATGCGTCTCCACCCCGAAATAACCATATATGGAGCTTACAACGCCTAGTTTTACTATGCAGATCCTCATCTGCATATCATTTGCATATGATTATTCATGCACGTGATAACGTTTAACGGTACAAGACACATTACATTAATAAAAATCAAGTAGGTGCCTATCCTTGCCATGTTTTGGAATACATAAATCAAATAGTGTAAAATACATTTCAGACAAAGTTTTTCTCAATCTTTTCCACTGGCCGAATTGTATTTTTAATTGATTTATATTTTTAATGGAAACAGATAGGCCTTGGGCATTATTTGCACAAAACTATTTTCTCAGACAATCTGGTATTATCATGATAAGCAATTATCTCTGTGGTTAAAACATTAAAACACAGCATGCCAGAGGAAAAGTGTTCAAAAACATCGCATCCACAACAAATATTTCTATTGATTGAATATAAATTTTTTTGTAACTTCTCAGTAATGATTTCATGTTTAAGTGTTTAACTCCTTTAATTTGAATGGCTTATTTAATCTAAATGTTTATATCAGAAGTAAAACATAGTTTAAATAATTATTTTATTTATTTAAACTGTTATTTGAGTCAGTTTCACTAAACGGCCCAACGCGCTCGCTGGCGCGGACATTTAAGAAGGGATGGATGTGACAGGCTTGGTGAGTGAAATTATGTTTGCATTATCTTTCTGTATATGTTTAATTTTCTTTAGATTTTTTTGTCTAAAATTGACCAAAAAGACATAAAACTCCAGCTCACCATTGGTGTCGCCAAACTGCTCCATCTCCAAAACGTTCGTACGCATGGGTCAGAGTTTGCGTGCAGGTGCGCAAATTTTCCCGTCAAGTTTGTTTTTATAAATCACAACTTATGTGTCGGAAGTGGCGTACGCCTCTTTCAGGGCCTGTTTTGTGCGTACGCAACAGTTATAAATGAGGCTCCAGGGGCCTCATGTACAAAATTCATACTAAAACATTGCGTACGGACAAAGCTGTAAATGTGCTGAAAAAACAGATGTATGAATCTCTGCGTACGAAGGATCCCACGCATATTCTCTTTGTACATCCCAGTTAACGTAAAATTGAGTGCACATGCACGTGCACAACGCCCCACCCAGTCTCCTCCCTTAATTAAATTAATTTAAATATGGTAATGAGTCCACTTTGGCAAAAGAAAACAGTAAGAAAATGGCGGCAAGAAACGAAACTTTACAGAAAGTGAATTGGAGGTGCTACTATCGGAGGTAGAAACGAAAAAAATTTTTTTTTTATTTGGAACTTTGTCCTCCGGAATTAATAGCAAAAGGAAAAAATATGAGTGGGAGAGTTTGGCTGATGCCGGTGGGATCTGAAAGTTGCACTGTAGAGTAGACTGAGTACAGTTGAGACACTTTTTGCGTTTTGATTTTCCACACAAAAATAGACACTGAAAAGAAGTGAATTTCCACATGACATTTCATTAGCTTGTAGACTAAGATATTATCAATCAATAATACCCACAAGTAGTTTATATTTTCCACAATTAGATCATAAAAATAAGGTGCTTTTTGTCTCAACTTTGTCTCAACTGTACCAATATGTGGTACAGTTGAGACAGTGCATGGTACAGTTGAGACACCCATTTTTAATGATGTAAAGGTAACTAACCATTCATTGTAAATATAAAAAATAAAGACAAATAAAGAAAATAACAATTGGGCAACATTTTTTTTTATTCATCCATTTATATTCATTTTATTTAAATTAGCACTGGTTAAAATGTATAAAGCAGGAACAAGATATTTAACAATATTTATTAATAATACACAGTTTAAATATCACAAATATCTAATTTTATTTTCATTTGCGTCCTATGCTGGCTAATTACGACGTTTAACCTGTTATCATAACACTGAACAACTAAACAGTGTGTTTCTTAATAGAACTCTATCGGGGGTACAGTAGATACTGTATGTGTCTCAACAATCCCCCGCTGGCCACCTCGCACATTTCTCTAGATTTTGCAATTACCTTGCATGACCCCAGCTAACATGAGTCCAGCGGGCCAGTGGCGGACCACCGGTGGCAAAGTTGGCGGCCCACCGGCGGACGCCGCCGGCGGATCACTGGCGTTTTGCTCATCGTTATTCTAGCGGACCTCCAGCGGCAGCCGCCGCTTTCCCGACGGTGGTCCGCTATCGTGCCGCTGGTTTATAATAAGTGTTTTCTGGCGGACCACGGTCGGTCCACGGTTTATAATCAGTTACTCATGCTAACCAAAATTCACTATAATGGATAAAAAAAGCAATGTACACCAGTCTCAATAGCAGTTGCAAATTAATTTTTATTAAATTAATTTTCAGTGAACAGATGAAATGGATACATTTGCATTACATTTATCAGATTCTTTTATCCAATGTGACTATTAGTCAAGGACATTATAGGATAAGTTGTACCCTTATGAAAATTAACCATGGTTTTACCACAGCATTTGCAGTAAAACCATAGTTGCTAACAAAATGAACCATGGTTTCACAACAACCAAGGTTTAAAAACATACGTTTATAGTCATGATTACCATAATTTTACAGCAATTATTACAGCAATATTACTAGTTGAACCATGGTTTGAAAAATAAATAAATAAATAAATAAATAACATGGTTGGTACAGTTGTACCATAGTAAAACCATATAGTGCTTTTCACAATACAAATTGTTTCATAGCAGCTTTACAAAAAATGCATGTTCAAGGTTATACAATCACAAAATATCCTTTAATCAGCCAGAGGCGACTGCTATTCACTGGAGAGCATCTTTTGGCAACAAAGTAATGTCCATAAGATAATCCAAGTCATGAGTTTAAAGTCCTAATTGCTATCCTTCAAAGGGTTGCAGATTTTTAACCCGCTATTCTTACAATGTTGGTAATATGTTAGAACAATGTTTACTCTTTCTCTTAGTTACGTGTACTAAGATATTCCTGTTTATTTGTCAGCAAAACTGTCATGCAAACCTTCCCTTCCCTTCCCCGGTTCCACAGAAAAGGCTTAAGATAGTCCCTGACTAAAATGCATTTTTGAACTGTCTTAACTGGAAGCAACTTGCACTGACATATCTTAAAATATTTCAGGGCCATTGTTTTGTCTCAATATGCACACCAGTAATGTTTTTTTTTCCTTCTTTTTTTCTGAAGTACATTTAAAAAAGCTACTTAAATATCCTAATTTAACTAAGGCCTAATCCTGGCTTAATCTAAGCCCTGTGTGTGAAACTGGGCCAATGCAATGTAAGG
The DNA here is from genome assembly GCF_965113295.1 of Leuciscus leuciscus. NCBI lineage: Eukaryota > Metazoa > Chordata > Actinopteri > Cypriniformes > Leuciscidae > Leuciscus > Leuciscus leuciscus. Next base: position 14,210,401 of record NC_138745.1, read on the forward strand.
ATAATATCTGGCAGTTTTGTGTCCATCGATAGTTGTCACCATCTGAAGTCTTTTTGAGTCTTGGTGTCATTTGAAGTCTTCACGAGTGAGGCTGGATCCACACTAGAGCTGCTGTAATCTCTAGTGAACTTGCTGAGCATCCTGAGATAGAAACAGGGAAGCAACAGGAGAAAGATTAGCATTGCTGCTGTCATATTATTTTAGGCAAAAGATGATCATGTGCACTTTTTATTATTTCATCACATATAACTGTAGTGCAAGATTATGAGATGTGTAAATTGAATGCTTGGCTATACAGAGATGTGTCTTTAATCTAGATTTAAATTAGGATCATGTTTCTGGGCCCGAAACATATCAGGAAGGATATTCTAGAGTTATTCCCTTACATTCTATTGAATTAATAGGAAATCGTCAGATTTTAATGAGAAAACATGACCAAACGAGTCAGCATTTTTATATTTGAATACTATACATTCTCACAATGCAAACGTCCTAAACATTTCTGAGTATTTGTAATGTTGAAAACAGTTGTGCTGATTAATATTTTTTTTGTAAACCAGTGTAACATTTTAATCCACTTTCTTTTTTCTCTCTCCAGGATTGTTAAATATAGACCCAACATATATAAATGGTAGTTTACACTACTATTCAAAAGTTTGGGTTCAATAGAATGATTATTTTTATAAGAATAGAAAATAAATATTTTTATTCAGCAAGGATGCATTAAATTGACCAAGAGAGAGAGAGTAAAGATTTTTCAAAAAAATGCTTTTTTTCCCTTTCTATTCATCAAATAATCCTGAAAAACACAAAAATGTGAAGCAGCACAACTGATTTCAAAACTGATAATAATCATAAACGTTTCATCAATTCATTTTCCATAGAAAACAGTTATTTAAATGTTTGAATATTATTTCACAATATTATTGTTTTTACTGTATTTTTTATTAAATAAATGCAGTCTTGGTGAGCATAAGAGACTTCTTTCAAAACATTTTTTTTTACCAACAACATTAGAGTATGTTTGAAGTTTTAGTTTAGTTCCTTTATTGTCCACAAGTGGAAATTTGTCTTTGGCTTGGTTTTACTTACTAGTCATATGGGTGATAGCGCCTCAGAGATGATGATCAGCTCAACTCTGCAATGGTGCAGGGCATCAGCATGGAAGGATCTAGGAACACAACTTTTTTTGCCACAGAGCCAACAATATTATTATACAATGACAGGTTTATTAAAAGGACAGAAGCTACAACAGAAGTGAAATGCAGAAAAGAGAAAGAACAGACAATGATTTCTTAATTAGGATAACAAAATGTATGTTTTTAGGTTTACTTTTTCATTGTGTTGTGTTCAAAACCCTATAACACTTGTGGTGTTCCCGGTCAAAAATAACTGGTCTACAAAAAATAGCTTATAAATCACTTGTTATGCTATATTATCACCCAATTCTGGATTCAATATTTTTGTCAACTTGTTTTCTTTCAGTTACGACTGTTTTTATATTTCTATTTGCATCTGATTAATCGTGGGCCTAATTTTTCTGAGAGTAGGCATTTATGAATAATTTTGAAAATATTAAGTAAAATATGAACATGTTCATTATGTTCATGTACACATATGTGCATGTGTGCTTGCAAACATCGAGCCCTTGGACCTGAGCATGTGTGGATACATGCATACACACGCTACCCAAACACACACACACACACACACACACACACACACACACACACACACACACACACACACACACACACACACACACACATTAAAACACAGAAACTATTTTGAATATTACACACATTCTTTTTCACAGAGAAACTTGATCCTACCCTGAACTGCATCTAATATTCATTTATCCATCTGACATTGATAAACACAAAACAAATCAAACTTCCTTTTGAAACATTAAAGTAGACTAGTTTGATCAACAGTGCAATGTTTTTCATATTTTATTTAATATTTCCAAAATTATTCATAAATGCCTACTCTCAGTTAAATGAGGCCCACGATTAATCAGATGGAAATAGAAATATAAAACCAGTCCTAATTGAAAGAGAACAAGTTGACAAAAAAACCAATGAGATAACATTAACTAATATTTTCGGGAAAAAGAAAATCTTCTCTGTTATTTAATGAGCTTCCTCACCTCACCTGTGTTTCCCACTTCTCTGGCAGCAGCTTTCTTCAAAAATGTCGACATTGTGGAGCTTTCCTCTGTTGTAGAGGGATTATTTGTGTTGCTGCTGAAATCACAGAACAATTTTTATCAATATTTGTTAACCGTTGAGCTAGTTTCAGCTATTTTTAAGTACTCCATGTAAGTGACGTCACCGATTAACAGTACGTTTACGTTAAATTAGCTTACGTCCAAGCAAAATCTTTACAAAACTATCAAAACCTCTCATCTACACATAAGATGTGATTAAAGGCCCAAACTTTCATAAACAAAAGCTCAAGCTATAGTTAGCCTACCTCTTCTGAAAACGGTTGAGATGCTAACGGACTTTTTCGAAGACACTAAACCATTTCTATGAAGTAAATATTCAACAGAAGCGTGTCAATTACAAGTAAGATAAGTGTCAAGAACAGTTGTGTGTATTATTTGTGTGATTTTAGAGGCTAAACTCACCTGAAAGCAGTGAAAACAACAGCGAGAGACGGAGTTTTGCTGACAGTTGCAGTAGTGCGGTGCGGACCCGCGCCGTTTCCTTGGCAACTCATCTCCACTCCAGTGTTTGAACCCGGCTCGAGTGTTCACGCGCACGCACATTAAAACGCGTCACAGTCACACACACAGCATTTACAAACATAAACATCTAGAATAAGAACCTTACTTGAATACAAATCTCTTCATAAAATTATGAATTTAAAACTCATTTTGAAGTTATATGACCCATGCATAGGTGCAATTACCACTACTGCTCGTGATAGTGGGACAATTGTGGCTTTTTAAAAATAATTTAAATATTTTTGTTGTTGTTTTTACGAACACTCAAGCCCCATATTTCATTTGAACGCGTGCTAAAAATGCTCATAGGCAATATTTTTTATATCACCAACATTTTGCTTTTGATATTGCTGCAGCTATTAGGTCAGTTTCACCATTTTTTTATTCTGTGCTTTCAGATTCTTTTTAACTGTTAAATAAATAAATAAATATATATATATATACATTTATAAATTAAAGACGTCCTGTAAGCGCTCAGAAACACGTGGACCGACTATCGGCTTGCCACTGGTGTGCCGACGGTGGCCCAGCCGCGGAAAACCGCTGGTGGCGTGCCACCCAAAAAACGCTGGCAGACCAACGGGGTTTTCAGATTGGTCGGGTTGCCGATGGTGTGCCGCCGGAGGTCCGACCGTGTCAAACCGCTGACTTCGTGCCGCCCAAAAAACGCTGGTGGACCGCCAGGTCATTGTTAGCTGGGACAGTACCATGAAATATGTCATTTTTCGTTTGTGGTGATACCAGTTATTTAACAGTCATATAGGGATAATAAGCTATTCATTGTGGAGAGTGCATGGTGAAGTGAACGTCATATCTTAGAAAAAAAAAACTTTCCCCGATATCTTCGGATCGGAGATGCGTCCGTTGTTCAAATTTCCCACGATCAAAGAGGACACTAATACGCACGCACAGCAAAAATCACAACTTGTGCTTGCTGCGAACGCAAGTTATTTAAGGTGTCTCAACTGTACACCGTCTACCCTAAATGACCTTAAAAAGAAATGGTCTGATAAAGGTGGACATTAAACCAAAGCTGTCATTGCCATAGACTAAGAGTTGTATCAGTTTGCATATGCTTTTATATGTTCTTACTTAATTGCATAATTGATAGAATATTCCCATAATGCTCGTGTGACAATATATGTCAATTATTTTTATAAACTGCAAATTAATAGCAATGCTTCCCACAGGTGTTGGTGCGATAGACTTGTAGAACAATTCGTTGTGTAATGTTTGCAACTTCACTTCTTTGCCTGTAAGAGTCGCCAACGGACAAAAACAATGAGAAATGTACGTACGCCAGACATGAAAGTACATACGTGAGCGTGAAAGCTGGCGTACGCAAAGTTTTTGTGCGTACGCAAGATTGATACATGAGGCCCCAGATGCTTTAGAAAACTCTTCTATTATTTTAATTGCAATGGGTATTTGGTTATCGTTTTGGAGAAAGAGGGTGGTGTCATCTGCTAATTGTGTTATAACAATTTCTCTATCAATAATAGTCATACCTTTAATCGTACTGACTTTAATATGATTAGCAAGGAGTAGACTTATTAACAGAAATAAATAAGGAGAGACAGGGCAACCCTGCCCCTAATCCCTCTAGACAAATTAAACCTACTAGAAGTGCCACCCAACAATTTAATTGAACTGTTGTTGTTCTAATAAAGGGTTTTAATTGCGCTAGTGAAGAAATTGCCAAAACCAAATTTTCTAAGTGACTCAAAAATAAATTTATGCTCTACGGAGTCAAAAGCCTTACAGAAATCAAGAAAAAGAATGAACCCATTATCTTCATTAAATTCAGGATAATCCAAAATATCTACAACTAATCTTATGTTGTTTGTGATATGCCTATTCCTCATGAAGCCAGATTGTGTTTCATCGATAATTGAATCTAAAACAACTTTGAGTCTTTTAGCGAATATCAGGGCAAATATTTTAGAATCATTGTTCAGTAAACTAATTGGACGCCAATTATCAAGACAGACAGAGTAAATCCTTTTTTGGTTTGGGGATTAAAGTGATTAATCCTTGAGTCAAGGTGGGTGGAAGGCATTGATTATTGATACTTTCAATAACCATCTTGAGCAAAAAAAGGGGCCAAATCTTTAATGAATTGCATATAAAATTCAGCGGTCAAACCGTCCGTACCTGGCGATTTATTATTTTTCAAGTGATTAGTGACAGAAATGGGCATATCGCAAAGTTCATTTTCATTTTTGTCAATAGTTTTCACCTCTATAGAACTCAGAAAGGCATCAGATAACGCTGGAGAATAATTGGATGCATATATTTTCTTACAAAATTTACAACAGTAATTAGAAATTAGTTTATGGTCCTTTGTTACAACCCCATTCACATTTAATTGACCAATGTTGTTATTAATATGGTGTCTCTCTAAATTAAAGAAGTATTGTGAATTTTGTTCACCTTCTTCGAGCCAACGTCTCCTTGAACGGACAACCGCACCTTCAACTTTCTTTCTATATAGATCGTCTAGTTTGATTTGCAGATCTGACAATTGTAATTTTTCTTCATCCATCAAATTGTCTGGGCATTTATTTGCTAGTTTTGTTATTTCAACAACTATGTTGGTTTCTTTAGCTCTTTTGTGTTTGGCTATCTGGCTGGCAAATTTCCTTAAATATTTAGTGACTTCAAATTTCAGAAGTTCCCAATTTTAGCAAAATGCATCCTTCCTTATTTGCTTTATACCAAAAGCTACTTATCAACCCAGTGATTACTTTTTTTTACTTCATCATATAGTAGCAGAGAATTGTTAAGCTTCCAATATGATCCATTCATAAAACAACTTGTATTAGAGAATTTAATATTAATGCTGATAGCTTTATGATCTGTGAGCGGAGTAGAAATAATGTCAACTTCTACGTCATCTTTGTTAAAACTCTCAGACAATAACCAGAAGTCAATGCTAGATTGACTAGATCCTGATTTATTACTCCATGTAAATGACTTATTATGTGAAAATTTGGCTCTCCAAATATCTGTAAGGTTGAATTTATCCATGAAGTTTTTAAGATTGTTGTTATTTATGTTAGGTCGACCTGGTGGCCATTTATTCATAGTTCCATTTAGTATAATATTAAAATCCCCTCCAACTAACAAAATTGCATTTGGATATTTATTTAACCAACCAATAAATATATTTTCTATGTATTCGAAAAGATTGTTATTTTCCAAAGTGTTATTATAACCATATACATTTCCTAATACTAGTATTTTATCATCATACATAATTACTTGGCAAATAAAATGTCCTGCAGGATCACATTCTGTATGAAGAACATCTCCATTAAATCTATTCTTTAAAGTAATTACTCCAGCGGAGTGTTCAGATCCATGCGCAAACCATACTGAGTTACCCCATTGTGAAGTCCAAAATTTTGTATCTTCTTTAATAGAGTGAGCTTCTTGTACAAAACAAAAATCCGCCCTAAACTGTTTGGCAAAGAGAAATAGAGCTTTCATTTTAACTATATTTCTTAACCCCCTAGCATTAAACGAAACAAGTGATAAATGTTACAGATTAGTTAAAGAATAGAGAACTAAAATGTCTGGTCAATCTGGTATAAACATTGAAATCAAAGTGGTATCGAGATCAGCACCCATTGAATAACTGTAGTAATTATGTGTAGGGAAAAAAAACTCTATTTAATTACCCACGTTAGCGGTCTAAACGTAAATTCTCTCTTATTTCTTGTTTAATATTAACATTTTGATAGAACAGAAAGAACAGTATATAACATAGGCTGCTGTTCAACTTTTTTACAACTGGCCATACCTTTCTGAACACAGGTTGTTGCCCGGACGTAAGTGTTAACTATTGTCCATTGGTATCGAAGTTTACAGCAGCATCTTGGCATTCAGTGCAAGTGCAACAAATGAACTCAAATTTCTGAGAATCTTGAGAAAGTAGCCTATAAAAAATAGCTCTTTGTCTCACCCCGTAACTTCAGTTCCATCAATAAAACCACGGCCTCCAACAAAGTAAGCAGATTTGCCATCATCGCGCGCTTTTTTGATTAGAGGCCACAACTTCTGTCTGCAATCTCTGTCCTCCTTCGTCAGATCTTCCTTAAACTGCATGCCTTGATTCCGGAGAAACTCACTGCTTTTAGCCGCCTTCCATACAGCATCTCTGAATCTCCTGGCAGTGAACCGAATGATTGTTGCGCGGGGCCTCGTCTCATTAGCACGTTTGGTTCCCAGCCGGTGAGCGACATCTATAGAATCTGATAGTTTCGCTGCTTCTTGTGGCAGCACTTCTTGGCACACGTGGATAACCTCCTCTCGCACATTCTCTGTGGTCGTCTCTGGCAGACCGTGGAGCCGCAGGTTCCAGCGCCTACCGTACCGTTCCAAATCCATCACCCGACTCATACATACCCTGGATGTTTGTTCGCCCCTGTCCATTCGTTTCTCCATGCTTTTAGCTCTTTTATTTCTGCACAGGCGTTTTGAAACATTGTTTCCAGGGCATCACTTTGTGTATTGATAAGATTAGCGAGCGTTGTTACAATCTCATCGGCATTAGATACACTACCAGTGTGAACTTTGACGAATGTTGGTTTTTTTGCAAGTGGAGGTCTGCTTGGAGTTACAGGGCATGGTGGAAATTCATCATCTTCTCCCAGATGCGTGTCTTCAATCATACTGCTTTCGTAGTCATGGCCATCTTTAGCCGACACACGTGAATCAGGTTTTCCGGAGTCACTGGCCCTTTTTTGTGCAGATTTAGGCATGTTTAAGGTCAAAGATATCATAGATTGGTACAGAATATCTTACAATCTAAAGCATATATGAATTCTGCTGACAGCTACGTTAACTGCTTTCCTACTAAAAGTTAGGTACCGAGAGCTCGAAACTTTTGACTGTTCATGCCGCCATCTTGCCGGACCCCTCCGCAACGGAGTAAGTGACGTATGTTTTTCATTCCGATCGACAAATGCCTTGATCGCGGTTCTCTGTTCCTCTTTTAAAATGAATGCGCTGTCGATATCTTCTATAACAGACGCGATGGCGGAATCAACACATGATGTTTCATAAACAAAGTTCAGGAGAAGCACGTTCAAATAATCAATCCAATCAACTTGTCATCAAACTATTACCATGTCTACCCTATCAGCATGAGAGGAAGCATATATTTATTCACTCTGTCAACTCACCTAACATTCCTTGACAGTTTTCAGCATCCCTCCACTCACTCGGCTTGTTCTTCCACAGCCTGGAATACGGGGGGGAGTACTTTGGGTTCGGGCCGAATACCGAGCCCGGAGCCCTCTCCTCGGACAGTACGCCAAATATGCATTTATTCTATCTTACTTATTTGTAAGTGTGAACTCGTGAAATCTCAATTCTCCAGCGGCAGTCATCTTTGTTGTAAACAAATTCAACCCAAGCGCTCTTTGGTGACGTGGATGATTACGTTACTGTTGATCATCTGTCCATCATCGTATAAAGCCATAGACAATAAAAAAAATGGACACAGCGTTAATTGGATCCGTTAATTGGATTCAACGGAGAAAAGTGAAGTCAATTAGAAGCACTCACTTCCTGATGGCTGAGCGTACTGCGCAGACTCAAACTGAGCTTGACGACGTAGATGTGACGTGAGCAACCCGTCTGTCTTCTAGTAGCTGTGCCAAGAGAAATCTGAATCATTCCCTTGCAGAGGGAACTTCTGCGAAACTTGCAGAGACGGAGAGTGTGAGTAGGAGGTGTCCACGAGCTAGGAGCAGGAGAAACTTTTGCTAAGTATTCTGATTAATTATTTTGTCATTTTGCCTCCACGTCCCCCCGATTGCTCGCGAGCTTCTCCTCCTGTCCATATGCTAATTTCTCTACTGTGTGACAGAGAGTCTATTTTTACAAAAACGGCTTCTACGGGGCCATAACGTATGATACAAGGTAATGGAGCCTTTTATACATTTTCGTGTTTCTTTAAAAATAAATAATGGACAAATTGAGTCTTTAAACGCCTCAGATGTAAAGTTATTCGCTGTCAAAGTGACGCCAAAATGAATGGGAGTCAATGGAATGCTTACAGTAGGTGGGGGTCTGCTAATCAATGGTGGCACCCGGGAAAGCTTCAGTGTTTTATGAAACATTGGCCCCCTGTATAAAGCCCGCCCTGACAATTTGATTGGTCCGAACAGTTTTTGTTCGGGCATAATAGCTCCTCAACGGATCAAGTCCAGACCGAACTTCCCGACCTAAACATTTTGTGGGCTAAGTTCGGCTGGCATCCAGGGGTGCGTTTCCAGTACAACGACGTAACTCGATGCTTCACACGATGCATCGTTGAAGAAATCAACTAGCTAGTCACAACTGTTTCCCGAAACCATATTGTCGCAAAGTGGTCGTTCAACTACGTTGGTTTATAACGTCACGCACGTGGTGGAGTAATAACTTATTTTAATGAAACTGTTTGAGATCGAATTAATGCTAGATGTTTTGATATAAATTACAGACATGGTATCTGAGGACTATTTCTCATTTTTCTCAGTTATTTTGCTTTATTTCCAGATTAAATCATTGGCTCGTTCTTACTTAGTAGAGCACGTCCGCACATGCGCAGCAGTCTTCAAAAACGTTGCTTTAAAATTTCTTGACAAACTCAAAGACGTAAATGACATTTGTATGTATTCTAAACAAAAGACACAGTTTGTACTGAATGTCATCTTGCTTATTTTGCTCAAGATAAGGATTTATTAGGTCCACATGTCATGCAAGCTATAACTATGCTTCTAACCACAGCTCGAGAGCTGTCGTTCCAACCATTGGAACGGTGTGTGGTTGGAACGACAGCTCTCGAGCTGTGGTTAGAAGCATAATTTCTAGAGTGCATGTGCACTCTAAGAGAGTGTAGAATGATTGAATCTGGAAATAAAGCAAAATAACTGAGAAATAGTCCTCAGATGCCATGTCTGTAATTTATAGCAAAACATCTAGCGTTATCTCAAACAGATTCATTAAGTTATAACTCCACCACGTGCGTGACGTCATAAACCAAGGTGGTTGAACGACCACTTTGCGACAATACGGTTTCGGGAAACAGTCGTGACTGAGCTCTTCAACGATGCATCGTGATCGTACTATGGTAGTTAAGCAGTGAGTAACGTCGTTGTTCGGGAAACGCACCCCAGGCTAGTTCCTTCCGTCGACAAACTTGCCGGCGCGCTTTGCTGTATTTTTTCACATAGCAGCAAAATAGACTTAAAATACTCTGTCATTTATGGTCATACAGACTTAAGAAATATGAAAAAATAAACTGTTAAATATCTACTTTTTTCACTTACAATCGAAATAAAACATTGTGCTTTTGTAAAATAAAGAAAATAAACAGGGTGTGCTTTCTGCCTCTGCGTCTCCGTGAACTTTTTTTCTGGAGTACATCTCTAAACTTACAAAAAAAAAATAGAGATGTCAGTCGTTCTCATGGCAACTCATCCTACAGAGAGCGGGCGCTATTGAAACTAGTCTCAGGTGCCCGACCAGGGGGGAGTCAGGCTCTGACCAGGTGTTTAGTTACCCTGTAAGTAGGCTACTTATTGAAATTAAGTACCTACTCAGTATGAGTATGCGGATTCGAACTCAGTATGAGTATGCGGATTCGCATAGTAGGCCTATGCGAATTGGGACGCAGCACATCTCTGATCTCCTAACGCATGTGACGCAAAACGAGATTACGTCACGACGTCCGCTGTACTTTTTTGGCACGTACCATTTTAATTGAAAAAGGGGTCTGTTATTCTTACTCACGTCTACCTTAATGAATAACAGTTTAGGCTTGCCCAATAATATCCAGATTAAATGTGAATGCACACATTGTGAAACATAATTTATTATTCCTTTGCACAACAATGCATATTTAATGAAGTATGAACGCTGATGATTTGGGTGAAATACCCTTCCTTTATAATGGTATACTACACCGCTCTCTGCGATCGTTCTTTTCTCTCTCAGCGGTCCACAGCAATGAGGTAAGATTTCTAGGCCTACTGATGTAGACATAACCAAAGCCCCCGAAAATATGATGTTATTCGCTGATGTTTTGACAAAATGTTGAAGTGAAGGCATTGTCTTATGGACTTCATCCCAAGTTCATGCGTTCTGGCTTTGTAATGAGCTTTAAAAGCTTTAGGCCGCTGTTCGCTTAGTGTTCCGCGTTGTCTCGTGCTCGGACCAAACAATCAGACTAAACTCATTTATCAACACAGCTGGCCTTTTAAAGTAAATAAATACATTTCTAAAGAAATGTTTTGACTGCCTAAAATAGTAGGATTTGGTCCCACTGTTTAAGCTAACGTTATATGGTGCGAAAAAGATGTAGCCTACCTAGTTAATAGTTATGTCAATATAGTTATAATTTTACATGCAGAAGTGACGTGTTATTACTTGTACTGTTATACGCGGGTAATTAACTGATGTTCACGTCAGTTAGGCTATTTACTTAAAACCCAACTGTTTACGTTACCAGAATGTTCGTATAACGTTACACACAAAAAACGTCTTTTTAAGGCTTTATTTTGGTTAGCAAGAAAAGTTTTGGAAATACGGAAATGGAATGTTCTTTTTAGGTTTGCATAAAGTCCCCTTAAATTTCAGCAACTTTGTTCTAATTTTCCCAGAATGTTTGCCTAATCTCTTTACTCTAATATAATTTAACATGCTGTATGTCAGTAACGTTAATCATCCAGCACTCCGGCATCCATATAAACTAAATACAGTCTGTGCTTGCAAAGTTAACATGGCTGTGTACGTTTATTTTTTGTTTAGTCATTTTGCTTCCACATTACTTGAAAGGTAAGATCCCAGCTAACATGAGTCCAGCGGGCCAGTGGCGGACCACCGGTGGCAAAGTTGGCGGCCCACCGGCGGATGCCGCCGGCGGATCACTGGCGTTTTGCTCATCGTTATTCTAGCGGACCTCCAGCGGCAGCCGCCGCTTTCCCGACGGTGGTCCGCTATCGTGCCGCTGGTTTATAATAAGTGTTTTCTGGCGGACCACGGTCGGTCCACGGTTTATAATCAGTTACTCATGCTAACCAAAATTCACTATAATGGATAAAAAAAGCAATGTACACCAGTCTCAATAGCAGTTGCAAATTAATTTTTATTAAATTAATTTTCAGTGAACAGATGAAATGGATACATTTGCATTACATTTATCAGATTCTTTTATCCAATGTGACTATTAGTCAAGTACATTATAGGATAAGTTGTACCCTTATGAAAATTAACCATGGTTTTACCACAGCATTTGCAGTAAAACCATAGTTGCTAACAAAATGAACCATGCTTTCACAACAACCAAGGTTTAAAAACATACGTTTATAGTCATGATTACCATAATTTTACAGCAATATTACTAGTTGAACCATGGTTTGAAAAATAAATAAATAAATAAATAAATAACATGGTTGGTACAGTTGTACCATAGTAAAACCATATAGTGCTTTTCACAATACAAATTGTTTCATAGCGGCTTTACAAAAAATGCATGTTCAAGGTTATACAATCGCAAAATATCCTTTAATCAGCCAGAGGCGACTGCTATTCACTGGAGAGCATCTTCTGGCAACAAAGTAATGTCCATAAAATAATCCAAGTCATGAGTTTAAAGTCCTAATTGCTATCCTTCAAAGGGTTGCAGATTTTTAACCCGCTATTCTTACAATGTTGGTAATATGTTAGAACAATGTTTACTCTTTCTCTTAGTTACGTGTACTAAGATATTCCTGTTTATTTGTCAGCAAAACTGTCATGCAAACCTTCCCTTACCTTCCCCGGTTCCACAGAAAAGGCTTAAGATAGTCCCTGACTCAAATGCATTTTTGAACTGTCTTAACGGGAAGCAACTTGCACTGACATATCTTAAAATATTTCAGGGCCATTGTTTTGTCTCAATATGCACACCAGTAATGTTTTTTTTTCCTTCTTTTTTTCTGAAGTACATTTAAAAAAGCTACTTAAATAATCCTAATTTAACTAAGGCCTAATCCTGGCTTAATCTAAGCCCTGTGTGTGAAACTGGGCCGATGCAATGTAAGGATAATATCTGGCAGTTTTGTGTCCATCTATAGTTGCCACCATCTGAAGTCTTTTTGAGTGTTGGTGTCATTAGAAGTCTTCACGAGTGAGGCTGGATCCACACTAGAGCTGCTGTAATCTCTAGTGAACTTGCTGAGCATCCTGAGATAGAAACAGGGAAGCAACAGGAGAAAGATTAGCATTGCTGCTGTCATATTATTTTAGGCAAAAGATGATCATGTGCACTTTTTATTATTTCATCACATATTAACTGTAGAACAAGATTATGAGATGTGTAAATTGAATGCTTGGCTACAGAGATGTGTCTTTAATCCAGATTTAAATTAGGATCATGTTTCTGGGCCCCAAACATATCAGGAAGGATATTCTAGAGTTATTCCCTTACATTCTATTGAATTAATAGGAAATCGTCAGATTTTAATGAGAAAACATGACCTAACGAGTCAGCATTTTTATATTTGAATACTATACATTCTCACAATGCAAACGTCCTACACATTTCTGAGTATTTGCAATGTTGAAAACAGTTGTGCTGATTAATATTTTTTTGTAAACCAGTGTAACATTTTAATCCACTTTCTTTTTTCTCTCTCCAGGATTGTTAAATAGACCCAACATATATATAAATGGTAGTTTACACTACTATTCAAAAGTTTGGGTTCAATAGAATGATTATTTTTATAAGAATAGAAAATAAATATTTTTATTCAGCAAAGATGTATTAAATTGACCAAGAGAGAGAGTAAAGATTTTTTAAAAAAATGCTTTTTTTCCCTTTCTATTCATCAAATAATCCTGAAAAACACAAAAATGTGAAGCAGCACAACTGATTTCAAAACTGAAAATAATCATAAACGTTTCATCAAATCATCATATTAGAATGATTTCTGAAGGATAATGTGATGTTTTCCATAGAAAACAGTTATTTAAATGTTTTAATATTATTTCACAATATTATTGTTTTTACTGTATTTTTAATTAAATAAATGCAGTCTTGGTGAGCCTAAGAGACTTCTTTCAAAACATTTTTTTTTTTTTTTTTTTACCAACAACATTAGTGTATGTTTGAAGTTTTAGTTTAGTTCCTTTATTGTCCACAAGTGGAAATTTGTCTTTGGCTTGGTTTTACTCACTAGTCATATGGTTGATAGCGCCTCAGAGATGATGATCAGCTCAACTCTGCTATGGTGCAGGACATCTGCATGGAAGGATCTAGGAACACAACAAACCATTTGCCACAGAGCCAACAATATTATTATACAATGACAGGTTTATTAAAAGGACAGAAGCTACAACAGAAGTGAAATGCAGAAAATAGAAAGAACAGACAATGATTTCTTAATTAGGATAACAAAATGTATGTTTTTAGGTTTACTTTTTCATTGTGTTGTGTTCAAAACCCTATAACACTTGTGGTGTTCCCAGTCAAAAATAACTGGTCTACAAAAAATAGCTTATAAATCACTTGTTATGCTATATTATCACCCAATTCTGGATTCAATATTTTTGTCAACTTGTTTTCTTTCAGTTACAACTGTTTTTATATTTCTATTTGCATCTGATTAATTGTGGGCCTCATTTTTCTGAGAGTAGGCATTTATGAATAATTTTGAAAATATTAAGTAAAATATGAACATGTTCATTATGTTCATGTACACATATGTGCATGTGTGCTTGCAAACATCGAGCCCTTGGACCTGAGCATGTGTGGATACATGCATACACACGCTACCCAAACACACACATTAAAACACAGAAACTATTTTGAATATTACACACATTCTTTTTCACAGAGAGAAACTTGATCCTACCCTGAACTGCATCTAATATTCATTTATCCATCTGACATTGATAAACACAAAACAAATCAAACTTCCTTTTGAAACATTAAAGTAGACTAGTTTGATCAACAGTGCAATGTTTTTCATATTTTATTTAATATTTCCAAAATTATTCATAAATGCTTACTCTCAGTTAAATGAGGCCCACGATTAATCAGATGGAAATAGAAATATAAAACCAGTCCTAATTGAAAGAGAACAAGTTGACAAAAAAAACAATGAGATAACATTAACTAATATGTTAGGGAAAAAGAAAATCTTCTCTGTTATTTAATGAGCTTCCTCACCTCACCATGTGTTTCCCACTTCTCTGGCAGCAGCTTTCTTCAAAAATGTCGACATTTTGGAGCTTTCCTCTGTTGTAGAGGGATTATTTGTGTTGCTGCTGAAATCACAGAACAATTTTTATCAATATTTGTTAACCGTTGAGCTAGTTTCAGCAATTTTTAAGTACTCCATGTAAGTGACGTCACCGATTAACAGTACGTTTACGTTAAATTAGCTTACGTCCAAGCAAAATCTTTACAAAACTATCAAAACCTCTCATCTACACATAAGATGTGATTAAAGGCCCAAACTTTCATAAACAAAAGCTCAAGCTATAAAGTTAGCCTACCTCTTCTGAAAACGGTTGAGATGCTAACGGACTTTTTCGAAGACACTAAACCATTTCTATAAAGTAAATATTCAACAGACGCGTGTCAATTACAAGTAAGATAAGTGTCAAGAACAGTTGTGTGTATTATTTGTGTGATTTTAGAGGCTAAACTCACCTGAAAGCAGTGAAAACAACAGCGAGAGACGGAGTTTTGCTGACAGTTGCAATAGTGCGGTGCGGTCCCGCGCCGTTTCCTTGGCAACTCATCTCCACTCCAGTGTTTGAACCCGGCTCGAGTGTTCACGCGCACGCACATTAAAACGCGTCACAGTCACACAGCATTTACAAACATAAACATCTAGAATAAGAACCTTACTTGAATAAAACTCTCTTCATAAAATTATGAATTTAAAACTCATTTTGAAGTTATATGACCCATGCATAGGTGCAATTACCACTACTGCACGTGATAGTGGGACAATTGTGGCTTTTTAAAAATAATTTAAATATTTTTGTTGTTGTTTTTACGAACACTCAAGCCCCATATTTCATTTGAACGCGTGCTAAAAATGCTCATAGGCAGTATTTTTTATATCACCAACATTTTGCTTTTGATATTGCTGCAGCTATTAGGTCAGTTTCACAATTTTTTTTATTCTGTGCTTTCAGATTCTTTTTAACTGTTAAAATAGATTAAAACAAATATACATTTATAAATTAAAGACGTCCTGTAAGCGCTCAGAAACACGTGGACCGACTATCGGCTTGCCACTAGTGTGCCGACGGTGGCCCAGCCGCGGAAAACCGCTGGTGGCGTGCCACCCAAAAAACGCTGGCAGACCGACAGGGTTTTCAGATTGGTCGGGTTGCCGATGGTGTGCCGCCGGAGGTCCGACCGTGTCAAACCGCTGACTTTGTGCCGCCCAAAAAACGCTGGTGGACCGCCAGGTCATTGTTAGCTGGGATAGTCTATATGATATAGGCTATGTCTTTTATTATAGACATACATTATAGCATATATATATATATGTATATATATGTATATATATGTATGTATGTATGTGTATATATATATATATATATATATATATATATATATATATATATATATATATATATATGTGTGTGTGTATACAGTACCAGTCAAAAGTTTGGAAACGTTACTATTTTTAATGTTTTTGAAAGAAGTCTCTTATGCTCATCAAGCCTGCAGTTAAAAAAAAAAAAAAAAAAAAAGTAATATTATGAAATATTATTACAATTTAAAATAATGGTTCTCTTTTTTAATATACTTTAAAATGTAATTTATTTTTGTGATGGAAAGCTGAATTTTCATCAGCAAGTACTCCAGTCTTTGGTGTCTTATGATCCTTCAGAAATCATTCTAATATGCTGATTTATGATCAATGTTGGAAACAGTTGTGCTGCTTAATATTTTTTTTATAACCTGAGATACTTTTTTCAGGATTATTTGATGAATAAAAAGTTAAAAAGAACTGTATTTATTTAGAATAGAAATCTTTTGTAACAATATACACTACCGTTCAAAAGTTTGGGAACAATAACTTTTTTTTTTTTAAGAAATTAGTACTTTAATTCAACAAGGATGCGTTAAATTGATAAAAGGTGATGGTAACGATTTATATTGTTAGAAATGTTTTTATTTTGAATAAATGCTGTTTTAATGAATAAATGCTGTTAACGTTTTACTCATCAATGAATCCTGAAAAAAGTATTCCAAATTAAACAGAACAACTGTTTCCATCATTGATAATAACTGAGTATCAAATCATCATATTAGAATGATTTCTGAAGGATCATAAGACACCAAAGACTGGAGTACTTGCTGATGAAAATTCAGCTTTGCATCACAAAAATAAATTACATTTTAAAATATATTAAAAAAGAGAACCATTATTTTAAATTAGGGATGGGGCCGATCCGATCCAGTATCGGTATCGGGACCGATACCAACGTAATTCACGTATCGGATTTTCCCGATCCAACCTGCGGAGATATCCGATATCCTTGAGTCATGTCTGCGCTTTAACGTTGTCTGCTGAAATGACTCCAAAAGTGATTCCCGCCGGCTAGTCTGCTAGCTGGCTGCAAACTGCGGAATGGATTTCCTGAACGGAGGCGCGGCTCAATGAGACACAGAGTTATGAGACACGCCACCGCTCAGGAAATCCATTCCGCAGTTTGCGGCCGCTGTGTGGAAATTCTTCACACTGGAAACACCGCAGAGCAAGACAGCAAAATGCAATGTTTGCAAAGCCGTAATTCAGAGCTCGTTGAAGCTCCCACGCGTCGTACAACACAACGAATGCAATCAAACATTTAAAAAAGCACCACGTTACTGTGCGTTCACACCAAACGCGAATAGCGCGTCAGATTCGCGTCTGCCGCGTCTAGTTGGACGCTTGAATATTTTGAATCCATTCGCGCGCCCAGAGCGAAATTGACGCTCGTAAAAAGCAAAAGTTTGAAGCGAAATTGACGCGCGTCTGAGGCGAAATCCGCTTGTCTGTTTGCACATGGCTGATGTTGATCGAGCATTCATCGAGAGAGTTACAGCATCGGAGCGAGGACCACCCTTTAGATAGTGTGTGTGTGTGTGTGTAAGATGTTTACACTTGCACTTTTCTTATATTTCAAGACTCAAGTATTTGACATTTTGGGAATGTAATAAATATTGACATGACCTACAGTTGCATATTTGTTTTCAGAATGGGATTTTTCCTGTTAACAGGATTTACTGTTTTTCTGACTTCCTTTTCTGACCTTATACTTACCATACATGCATAAATATGTAGGCCTACATATCATACTTGCCTGTTGAGAGGAGTTTATTTCAGCATCATATAAAATAAACAATAATGATAATAATATTAAAGCAAACACAGCTCTGGTATCGGAATAGTATCGGTATCGGCCGATATCCAAATTCAGGTATCGGGATCGGATCGGAAGTGAAAAAATGTGGATCGGTGCATCCCTATTTTAAATTGTAATAATATTTCATAATATTACTGTTTTTTTGTTTGTTTGTTTTTTAACTGCAGGCTTGATGAGCATAAGAGACTTCTTTCAAAAACATTAGAAATAGTAATGTTTCCAAACTTTTGACTGGTACTGTATATGTGTGTATATCAGGGATGGAAATTAACTTTTTTGTCCACAGGCCACTGTGGCTGGTGGATTTAAAAATCTACCAGCCACTCAATGTTTTTACCAGCCACTTTTTTGTTTTTAACCTACAATGTGTAACTGCATGTGAAAATTAATACTACAAGATCTACAATACTTAAGCAGTTTATTTAATCTCAAGTCTCAATTAAATACTGACATTTTCTCTTTCGTTCTTATACACACACCAGGCAAGGCATTATGGGTGCGTTAGTAGGCCCACCCACTTCTCTTTTCAACAGGCCCACCCAAAACTTGTCTTCAAAAAACATTAATATATTCGAATTTTTTCAAGAACTATAAAAAATCGTCAATAAGATCATAATTTGTGCTAAAATAGTCTAAATGTTTAGTTTTAAAAATTTTAAAAAGCGAGTTATGTCTATCTTGATGTTTCTGCGCAAATTCAGCAGACGGGTTTGTTCCGATCAGAGCTCGTGAGTGGAGAGCGCATTTCTGAATATTCCGCTCCGCTCGCTCATTCCGCAAGGTCGCTCGCTCAACCCAGAATGGCCTGATCCTGGTTCGAAAATATGTGGAATAGGGCTGCCTCCGACTTAAAAAAAAATTCTAGTCGACTAGTTGTTGTTCATTTAAGCCATTCGTGGACAAATCGCCCCTGTATATTATTTTAATTATGCTTAAATAGGCTATAGCCTACAGGATAATGCGCATTTACGTAATATAGCCGCACTCAAGCCCACAACCGCACGCATAAAGCTTGCCACAAAGAACTGGTAAAAGTAATGAAAATGAATGTGTCTAAAATAGCAAGGAGACATTTAATTATTTATTAATAAACTGGTGTTTTGCGGATTCGCCATGAACGCCAGAGAGAAATGCACATTTCATATGGATTTCACAATCAGAGAGCCTATTATTTTTGGTTTTGAATATTTTCGTTTAAAAGTAGACATTTCAAGCTTTCTGTATAATATATAGCCTATATTTCTCAAATCTGTGAGGCACAAGCTGAGTTTCGGTGCCCTCCAGTTCACATGCAATGCAAGTGATCATGCCGGCGCCTTATTACATTGTCTGCTATATATGTTCTTCATATATTTATTAAATACAGGCAATTCGTTGATAAAACATTGATCAAAATTAAGATACAATTTATACAAAACGAAAATCTTTTAAAAAGAGCCTTTCTACAAAACAAAACTCAATGAAGTGGTCAAAATCATGTCTTACATGTCATGTCTCCAGACATATTTGCGCATCTCATGATGTATCATATCTTTCTCGGCGAACAGCGCCGTTGCTGGGAGGGCGCCAGCGCCTCTGCCTCGCGAGTGGATGATAGCCCTGAAGACGCCTAGCAATGGTATACCTTTAGTGGCAGTATACCTTTAGTTAAGTTATACCTCAAGAGTCTTCGTAGCGCACTAAGAGACAACGGTATGATGCGTAATGGAGATTCCAAAGCGCTCTTCTTTGGTCAGAACCATGGAGAGCGATCGCGGATAGGTCCGTCCTATGCACCGACACTTTTTACAATGCAACAAAATATTTAAAGAGCATCAAGCTATTAAAATCTATATTTTATTTTATATTTTAATCTGTTATTTTATCAGTCATTTTTATTAGGTTAAAGAGTGATTGAGTAACGGTTTTAATTTAATGTTTTTAATTTAAGGCCCACCTTGTCTCGTCGTAAACTAACCAATCTCGGGACTCCCCATTGTCTGCTTTTCTCCATCGTTCTTTAAAAAAAACGTTTTTTGACCTTCGATGTAACGCCACATTTTTTTGAAGGTGTGCCTCCTCTAAAAGTGTCCGCCGTCCATGTGAAACAGTATGCTATTTTTATTTACCCGCCACGGTGGCCGGTAGGTGACGCGAGTTTACCCGCCACAACACAAAATCACCCGCATTTGGCTGGTGGCGGGTGCTAATTTCCATCCCTGGTGTATATATATAAAAAATAATAAAATTACCATTACCTTGTTTTTATAGTGCTTTATATATGGATATAACTATAATATATAATAATGTGCGCAATCTTGTCACCCTCACTGGAGCCTCATCAATTGGGCGAGCATGCGCTGAACAACTCTGAAGTAAACTAACCCTGGAACAGAACCTGCTCCGGAGTTGCTTGAGCTTTTTAAAGCGGAATGGATTCTGATTGACTCTGCTCTTCTTTTTTATATTTAGAATGATTTTTTTTTTTTAAACTATGTCTTTATTATTATCATTATAGTTATCATACTTTGGCAAGGAAAAGCGAAAGATATTCAGGATTGCGATTTGTCAGAAAAATAGCTTACTAATATTTCTGAACAGAGTTCCCCCTCACTACAGTATGTCACAAGTACAAAAGAGACCATTGAGGGGAATCTCCTTGACAAACAAAAAGTATTCATAAATATAGCTGCAAGAAGTAAATTTTAGGGCAGAGCAAGTCAGAAACATTTACATTTTACATTTTACATTTATTCATTTAGCTGACGCTTTTATCCAGAGCGACTTACAATTGCTATATATGTCAGAGGTCGCACGCCTCTGGAGCAACTAGGGGTTAAGTGTCTTGCTCAGGGACACATTGGTGTCTCACAGTGGATTCGAACCCGGGTCTCTCACACCAAAGGCATGTGTCTTATCCATTGCGCCACCACCACCCCCTAGAAACAAAGTGAGAAGCTTAGCAAGCATGACAGGAAGCATCAGAACTGTAGAATAAAATGCTTATTATTTTTCAGCATCTGGTTCTGCCGTCGTTTACTCAGGAATATTTTTAAAACTAGTCTGATACAGACTAATACTAAAAACATTGCAATTATGGAAACTGGCAATATTATCTCCCTTTTTGTTAATATCATTCAGCGTAACAAATATTTTTTGGCAAAAATTAAACTATGCTTTTTCTGACCTGTAATTATTAAAATGTTTAAAATAATGTGATCATACTAAATTTTCACTTCCTTACAAAAACTTCTGACAAACGGGTAAAACCTTGTGAAGGATATTAGCGAAGTATAAATAATAAAAAATTAGAACTGATTAGTATTTGGGGCTGCACTGTAATCCTTAAATAGTCTTTTAATATGCCACCAAATGTTTCTTGTTTTAAATAGCCTATGCCAAGTAAGATTTTTTTGACACATAAATAATTACACTGAATGACATTTTAGTGGGTCTTCTCCTGTAAATCATGGTAAAAAATGTATGATAGTCATTATTTTTTGTTTAGAAAAAATAAAAAATTAAACAGGACACATTCTAATGTACAGGGAAAAAAATGAAAGCTGTATTAAACATTTATATATATATATATATATATATATATATATATTATTAGTGCTGTCAGTTAAACGCGTTATTAACGGCGTTAACTCAAACCCATTTTAACGGCGTCAATTTTTTTATCGCGAGATTAACGTTCTTTTTGGCCTAGCAAACTTTGTAGTTTTTTTCACATGCTGTTGCAACAACTAGTAATGTTAGAAAAACTACAACACCACACCGGATCTTGCTAGACCAGAAACAAAACAACAGGCACGTCACACATACTTGTTTGGGCTTGAGAGTAGTAGGCTAACGTTACGTTTTGAGTGGATGGCGAGCGCGAGATGCTGAAATGGATACCAATAAGATTCTGAATGGAAAGTTTACTTTTTAAAAAGTTGTCAAATGGTTCCATTGACAAGACCTTGTCGTTGTGAACTGAGCCACCATCACAGCACGTCCAGTCTGAAATGCCACTTGATGGCCAAGCACACAGCTGATGTGAATTCTCTGATGCGATTATTTGCTCCAAGTGAGAATGTTAGTGTGAAATTGAACACTACAGTATATGCCAATGTTGTTTTCAATAACACAATAAAACATTTGCACAAACCAAGCCAATCCACTTTTCCATGTTTTGAACATGTTAAGAGCATTAAAATGAGAAAAAAATAATGGGACAAAAAGAAATCAAGGGACATTTAGAATAGATAAAAATGAGCGATTAATTGCGAGTTAACTATGACATTAATGCGATTAATCGCGATTAGGCTAAATATTTTAATCGTTTGACAGCACTAATATATATATATATATATATATATATATATCGTGTGCGCGCTTGTTCGTGCTTGTTCAGGAAGTAAAGTAAATTGTGCAGTCTAACTCTTGATATCGATTTATCGAGGAAATATATTGCGATTAATTATAGTTATCGTTTCCGATAACTATAATTGTCGGTTAGACGATACGTTAGCCGTTTGCAATAACCCGCCCCCTTTAGTTACTGTTGCTCTGTCCGACAAGCCATGCCGCTCTCACGCCACACCATGTTCTCACGCAGTGAAAAATACATTGAGGAGCAAAGAGTACACTGACAACGTGCTGACAGACAGGACAGAGCAAGTTACTTTTGATATGAAACAAAGTCTCAACTTTTGGTCTTTTTTTTTGTTGAGAAATTTAAACAATAAATGCCATTTTGTGGCTCTTTAATGTGTCATTAAACACAATTCTATACATCTGCTTAAAAGATGTTTAGAATTGTCATATGCACTTTCTGTATTTATTTATCTCTCTAAATAAAAGAACATGAGATGAGTTTGAATTTTAATATTTGATCTTTCAGCATGCTCAGACTGCAGAAGCGCTTGGCATCCAGTGTCTTGCGCTGTGGCAAGAAGAAGGTCTGGCTGGACCCAAATGAAACCAATGAGATTGCAAATGCCAATTCCCGTAAGATTTTTGTTTATTTATTTATTGTCAATACATATTAAACAGCTTTACTTTCAGTCTTTTCAACTACACAGTATTGATATTTCTGTTACACATATTCAAATGATCACAGAAGTACTGGGGCCTGTACCATGAAGCCAGTTTAGGTGGCTAGCCAGCTATGTTTCAGTTTAGTTTCCGCCAACCCTGGGTTTTAGGTACTATGAGAGTAGCTTGGCTTGAATCGGTGTTCGTTGCCATGGTATCTTACGCTGCACGGCTAACCTGCTCCGGGACAGGTTATGTTCTGGATTCAAGATCTCAGACTGAAGTTTGACCAATCAGCTGAGAGCAAAGAAACATATAGGTGACGTAACTTATTCCCAGTGTCTGTTACAATGACTTCACCTTTTCTTCCAAATCCTGTGGACATCTCAGCGCAAATTGTTTGACGAGCACTTCGTAGAGAAAGAGTTTTTAGCCAGACAAAATCCCCTTGCCTTTCCTGATAGTTACTTGTATGAAAGATACAGATTTTCCGCGGAAGGAATGTCTTATCTTTGCGAACTTCTTGAGCCGCACATAAAGAATTTAACACGTCGAATTCATGCACTTACTGTACCGCAAATGGTATTGCGTTGCGTTTTTTTGCAAGTGGTACATTCTTGTACGGTGGGTGACGCACAGAAGCTCGGGGAAAACACGGTTTGTCGAACCATTCGCAAGGTGATCCTCGCTCTGCAGGAGTACATGAATAGTTTCATTAATAGTGTTCCCCGGACATTTATCGGCCATGACCATAAAAGAGGGCTTTTATAAATTTGCCGGTAAGATATATTGATAGGGTGACATCACATGAACACTTTTTTTTTTTTAAAGCAAATTGCACAAATGTACTATACAATATAATACATGTTAAGAATTATTTTAAATCTTTATTATTATTCTGTTAATCTTATGATAGGATTCCCTAGCTTTCTTAGTAGTACAAATACGTTCTATATTTATGTAAAATTATGTATGTGTAGCCTATATGTGTAATATAGCCTATAGCCTATTTTTATAATATATATAAAAATGTGCATGTATCATTTTTTATATATTATAAAAATAGGCTATAGGCTATATTACACATATAGGCTACACATACATACATAATTTTACATAAATATAGAACGTATTTGTTTAACTTACACATTAACAATCAGCAATCTTTCTCCAACTGTCTTCTCTTGCTTTGGCAGCAGAGACCGTATTGTTTCGAGCTTGAAATGCATATTTAAATTCATCGTAATTCTGAATGATTATCTCTTGCTCCTCCGTGGAAAAAATATATCGCCCTCGCTCTACCCGCGATTGGTTGTTCAGTGTCGACGTCACTCTTTTATGTGCACGCGCGCGTGGAGTAATCATAGCTTAAGGATCAAAGCCTGAGTTGACAGAGAAAGTTGATGAGCTGCATCATGGTACCAATAAAGCCTGATTACATCGGTTTGGTTTTGTCAACTCAAAACTAATCCTGTAACCTCGAGTTTGTTCAGCTACCTTCATGGTACAGGCCCCCGAGATAAAAGTTTATTGTGCGAGTATAAACACTGATGTCTATGGTAGTATGATTGACATATGTCTCATCCAATCAGTGGTCAGTATTCCATTTGCCACACATACCTACCTTTTGCGTTTTGTCTGACTTGTCTTTGTTTTCTGACTTGCTATTTTGTTTTCAGATTTGTCATTGCGTTTTCTGATTTATTTTGTTTTCGGAATGGTTGTTGTGTTTCTAACTTGTTAATTTGTTTTTAGTCTTTCCATTGACTTTATAGTTTGTTGTTTTGTTTTTGGATTTGTTATTTTGTTTTCGGAATTGTGATTTGTTTTGCACTTCTCGGCCACCGTACAAAACACTCCTGATGTACGTTTAGGGCCCTATGAAATCCTTTTTTTTTCTTTTTTCTTTTTTTTTACAGAATTCTGTTTTGTTTCCCAAAAATTAAATTTTTTGTTTGACTCCATTTTAATGGTTGAATAAAATGTAGTAATCAAAATGCATGTCTAATTAATTGAAATCATGAAACTTGTACAATTATTAAACTTATCATAGGTAGGGCTGGATGATTAATCGAAAAGTAATCGAAACCGAAATTCAGAGCCTGTAACCGACGTAATTTTACCAAGTCGGTTATTTCGGTTTTTTAATCCTATTAATATTTCCGCCTACTGTGTGTGTACTTTCCCCTTAAAACATATTACCGCGTGTGTAGTCACTTGACTCTGCCCTGTCCCTGAACGCGCGTCTATTTCGCTTCAAACGCTCGCTTACGCGCGTCCTATTCGCTTTGGACGCGCGAATGGATTCAAAATGTTTAAGCGTAGAACAAGACGCGATAGACGCGAATTTGACGCTCTATTCGCGTTTGCTGTGAACGCAGCATAATGAACAGGCTGCGATGTCAAGATTGCAATGCTGGAATGTGTGTGTCAGAGAGAGAGAGGCACGGGCGCGATCGAACAGTGGAAACATAAAAACATCATTCGTCATTATAACATCGTCAATTTGTTCATACAGGACATCATGAAAACTGCAAAGTGTTCAGCCTACTTATATTTGTGTAAAACATTGTGCTTTTGTCAAACTGTAAACTCTTGTCAAACTGTAACCTACAACTGTCACCCAACCAAAATCACACACACACACTGTGTACATTTTTTTAAATCAAATTATCAAAAAGCAAAAATGATCTCATCTTTTGGACATTCATCATATTGCATTGGTTTTCATTTCTTGTCCTAAAACAGAGCACTAATCTTTTTATTTTTAAGTTACACATTCTACATTGATTAAAAAATCAAATCAAATGTTTTTAATGGTAGTATTATTTTATACAAAAATAAATTATTTATAATTCAGATGAGAAGTTAAAGTTAATTAAAATTTTAAGGAAACAAATATATTGATCTGAAATATAGCAAATTAATTTTAAATTCATTCAGGTTACCAAACATATCTCAAGGCCTTTTGAATAAAGGGTGGCAGTCTTTCATTATCAACTGTTGTTGTGGACTATATACTGGAGAAGTATTTGTTCTCCATTTGAGTGAGATGTTTTTATGTGGCTAATTGAGGAAAGTGCTTCCATATATTTTATTATTAGTAGTATTATTTCAAGAATAAAATAAAGATATCGGATTGATATCGGTATTGGCAAATAGCCAAAGCTGCGGCATCGGAATCGTATCGGAAGTGAAAAAGTGGTATCGGGACATCCCTAACTCTTTCATTAGAAAAAATAACCGTGAACGTATTTACAGTATAAGCCTTGCCAGTGACATAGGATTTTTTTTTTTTAAATAATCGTTCAATAATCGTAATCGAGGTAACTTGTTTGATTAATTGCGATTATGATTTTAGCCAAAATCGTCCAGCCCTAATCATAGGTGTGTTTAGGGATGGGACGATTACCGGTTTCACGATAAAATGTACTGACGGTTAGTATTATCGTTTCAAAATTTAATTATCATTAAAACCGTGTTTGATTATCGCGATTTTAATAACTCACTGTAAATCCTGTCCAGCCAGCAGCAGGCGCAGCGCGCAATGTTGTTGTTTTTTACTCGAGAAGGAATGGCGAAAGGTAGTGGCTGTGCTCGGGAGATTTTTCAGCCTTTTAAGAGGACCAAATCTGAGGTGTGGTCATATTTTGGCTTTTACAAAAGTCCTGAGTGAAACTTAATCAAGGATGGTCACTACAATATGGGGGAAACACTTCAAATCTGCCGAGTCCTCTTGTGTGACCATCATCCACTGTTTATAGCGAACGCAAGGCAAGTTAACTTACCAAAAACTACGTCTGGGAAATAATTGGGCACAAAATGTTGTTTTGAGTTGAAATATTTTATCTCACTCACTTGAAATAAATGTGAAGCTTCCGCGAATAAAAGTTCGCAGCAAGTGGCTTTGAGCCAAAGACGAGCGAACCAGTTCAAACAAGACTATCATTGTAGCAGCTACACTTATTACACCGATTTATTTATTTTTTACCACACAATTAGGGGGACATATTGAAGCTGGAGTCAGCCTCGTTATTGAATTGAGATTAATGTTTTAAATCTTTCCTGTAAATCCATTTTGTACAGCGTACAAAACAATCGCCCAAGAACGGAGACGCAAGATGGCAAGTTGTATTTGAATGAAACGAGAGAGCGCGTGCGCGTCCTTTGCGATACATGGATTTGCGCTGTGTTATAATGCGTTGCTATTGACGACGGTCATTATAAGGAAGGAAATGCCACAGAATATAATCTTGCTTGAAAAAGTGCATAGAGCTGCTTGTTTTATTTTTTGTTTGTTGATTTTCAAATATTAAACAGTTTTTAGTGTGAGCATCAGTTCTTTTTGAACACTTTCATCTTGTTTTAACAAAACCGTGATAATATTGATAATCACGATAATTTTGGTCACTATAATCGTGATATGAAATTTTCATACCGTCCCATCCCTAGGTGTGATTGGCAAAGGACAAAAAAGCAGAAAAATATACAGCGCACCTACCATGACCCACCACCATACACACACTGTGACATAATTTATATACATTTAATGAAATACAGTGCAAACGTCCTATATATATTATATTTTATAACGTACTATAATGATAGCCTAATGCCATGTTGGTAGATTGGCACCTGTAGAATTTCCTTTTGTTGAAAGCCCAGATAAAAGTAAAAAGCTATTATTTTGTGTAGATCCATGTCCGAGGCAGTTCGACTTAACAAGTCACACACACACACACATGCACGCCCGCAATGAATTGGAAACACTCGATCTGGACCAGTGGACGCGCACCGTTATGAATGCCTGTGCAGCAATGTGAAACAACGGGAAGCACACACGCAACTTCTACGGAAGACTGTATTCTCATACTGTTTTGACTTTAATCTTGAAATGTTTCGACTTTAATCTCGAAAAGCTAGATTTTCTTTTTTTTTTTCTTTTTTTACTGATTTCTTTCTTTCTTTCTTTTTTTTCGTTATGGTTCAGGGCTTCCGTAGGCTATTCTGATCATGCTATGACATTTTCTCGCTGCGCAGCTGGCTCTAGAGGCAGTATTTTCTAACCATGTCGGGGGAGTTTTACGCGTATGCGTTTTAGAATAATATCACTTGCCAGGTCATGTAAGGGGTAGACTACAGAGTTTATTATACTTGTCAAAACGAAAATAGGAACTCCACTATGTCTCTCTTTACATTTATTTTGTCCCGTTGTCGGCTTCAGCTAAGAAAATAAATAGTTCGCCCCACACGTCCAAAATTCTTAGCACACTTTAAATAACCTTCCTCAACAAGTGCAGGCTCTTTGGTGGAGTTCTGCTTTGAATGAAGTTCCATCGTGACAAATGAATGGACTACTTGCGGAGTGACATGAAGACATGAATCAGAGGCACAAAAAACGTTGACAGCGGTGAGCGGTCATTATGTTTACCAATACCCGAACTGTGCTTTGCACGCGACCCGAAAAAAATAAATATTGCGGATTTGCATGATTTACGAGACCATCATTTTCAGGTCGGAAAAGCCGGATTTATCTGTATTTATCCGGAAGAATCAAACCACAAGAATCATTCACTCATGTTTATGCTATTAACTTTCGATTGCACCATATGACGTTATTTTCCATCATGATAATTTGTCCGCCATTTTGAATTCTCAGAAAAACCTACTTTTTCTAACTCCTCCTAGGCCGATGCTCTGATTTTCACGAAAATGTAACCAGATCATCTCCAGACCATGCCGACAAATTGGAAATATGGAATTCATGTCGATTTGTCAAACCGTTCTCGAATACCGCGCAAACTAATTTTACGTAGCACTTTGCAAAAACAGACATAAGGCTGTATCTCCGCAACGCTTTATCGTATTCAGACCAAACTCAGTGTATGTCATCACAAGAGTGTCCTGAGTACATGCTGTGTTTCGGCACAGCGCCACCTACTGGTCCGGAGATACAAAAATGGCTATTTTTGCTTAAACCTTCTGAATGGTTTGTCCAAAAATCATAAAAGTGATCTCTAAATCTCGTTAGATTCAGGACGTCATGCCAAGTCTGATATCCAATTTTCAATTTTAACATAGTATCGCCATCATATCAGTGTAGATGTAGATGGACCAAAATAAAACCATTGAAATATCTTATCTTACTTATAATATAAGTAAATAAAGGAGCATTTCACCCATGGGAACATTGATCCTTATTGAAAGTGGGTCATATATGTGGTCTAAATGTAAAATAAATTTCGAATTTGGTGTCTTGACCGAGCAAAGACAGAAAGTAACTTCAGGACGCATTTGTATGAAAGACAACAACTCCCACAATGGACCACATTGCACAGCTCCGCAAGCCACTCCCACTAATCCAGAACAGCGCATTTGAGATATCCGCCTATCAGAGAAATCACTCTTCCGTCTACAAGGCTAGCTACCACCAGAGCTTGAAATTAATTTCACACAAAATGTCTAGTTAGTTGGCGAACCCATTAGTGAAATACTCCTCGTTTGTATTTCTTTTGAAATGGTGAATTATTGCATGGTACCGGGATGTTCAGTCAGAACATATGCGGTGCAAAACTAGGATGGTTCACAACACAAACGTCCGTGTCCTTGTCTGATTCAGAGATTTCGTCCAGGAGAAATTGGCATCGTTGAAATTCTTTGCAGCAGACGGACTCTATCTCTGTGTCCATAGGCGCACAGTGAGAGCACAAGCACCACCAGTCCGCCCCAGCTTGAGCCAGTCAGGGCTCCTCATCCGCGACAGGCAGGTCTTCTGCAGGGCCAACCTTTAATATGTTGCGTCAACGTTTGTCCACATTCCTCTCCTACGATGTTTGTCGGGCCATCCGTCCCTTTGCAGATGCGCGTCGGGGTTGCTCTTGTCATTAAACCGCGGAGACGTAGCCTAATGCCTCAGAAAATCCGATCTGCCTGTTTACATGACAGTCGCATTGGCACATATCTGATTTATTTCCACATATGAACGAGGCCTGAAACTAGGGATGGGCATTTTTCAAAAATATTGCATTCGAATATTCGGACTCATAAAAATCGAATATTTGTTCATTTAAATGACATATAACGAAAAATACGTTATTTTTTTAAGTTTGTCAACATTTCTGAATAAGCTTACGATTAGGCAATATACACAACAAGCTTACAATATATGTTAGTTTTCTTTTAGTTGAAAACATTAAACAGTTGGCCTATGTGTAAACAAAATATAAAGAACAAAAGGATTTAAGCTCAAGCAGCACGAACGGAAAAGAACGCCTAATAAAGCAGACTGAGCTAGTTGTACAAAACGTACACATACACTCAAGTCAGCATATGATTATCGTGTTTTTAGGGCCCAAGCCCTGAAAGGGCGAAGGCCCTATTGTTTCCGGTAGGATTATTTATTATTATTATTATTATTAGGGCCCAAGCCCTGAAAGGGCGAAGGCCCTATTGTTTTCGGTAGGATTATTAGGGCCCAAGCCCTGAAAGGGCGAAGGCCCTATTGTTTTCGTTAGGATTATTATTATTATTATTAGGGCCCAAGCCCTGAAAGGGCGAAGGCCCTATTGTTTTCGGTAGGATTATTTATTATGGCCCAAGCCCTGAAAGGGCGAAGGCCCTATTGTTTTCGGTAGGATTATTTATTAGGGCCCAAGCCCTGAAAGGGCGAAGGCCCTATTGTTTTCGGTAGGATTATTATTATTATTATTATTTTTCTTACGACTATTCAGGCACTTTTGGGGCCCTTAACATGCTCAAAAACTCTTGAAACTTTGCACACGGGTCAGAACCCGCGGCCATCAGGGCCGGGCTGAAGCTGGTACCCGGGCGTGGCAGGGGGGCTCGACAGCGCCCCCTTGAACGGGGTCCGAAAACTTGGTCCATACATCAGACACGCTTGCATGTAATAATATGAAACTCGGTACACATATAGATCTCATCGGGCCGAACAACTTTCGTACTTTTACTTTTTACGCCAGCCCAACAGGAAGTCGGCTATTATGGGTTGTTTGGAAACGCATGCTGTGGAATTTAATGTACTCCTCCTAGGGAATTCATCCATTCGCCTCCAAACCCGGTCAGCATGAAGTCAAGACATTGAGGATGATAAATTGCGGACGGATTTTTGATATCTCAAACGGTTTGGCTGTGGCGAGGAAGCAAATTTATGGCGAATAATGGAAACAGGAAGTGTGTTATAACTTCTGCATACATTAACTGATCTTGATTAAACTTCAGCAGTGTGTTCGTTGTAAGAGGCCGATCACATGGATGTGACTATTGTGAGTCAAAGTTATAGCGCCACCAACTGGCAGTAGGAAGTGTGTCCCTTTCAAAATGCTTTGAAATCACCCTCTTATTTTTACCCGATTTGCTTCAAACTTTATGTGTATAATGTAAACACACGGCAGATGTAGACCTGTGAAAGGATTTTTTATATCTTTAATACTGTTGCCATGGCAACGCTTCAAACTTTAATATTCTTTTTTGATGCTTTTGAGACTCTTAACATACTTGAAATTGGATGAAACTCGACAGACACATCACATTTATTAGCCCGTAGACATGTGCAAAGTTTCAGAAACGGGTGTGGTGAGGGGCTCAGTAGCGCCACCTTTAGTCATAAGTGGGGGCTTAGTTTTAAGTAGAGTCACAAAAATCGTTATGTATATTGTTCTCATCAAGCCGGCCAACTTTCTAATTTATAGTCATAAGCTGTGACCAACAGGAAGTGAGATATTTTGGTTTGAATGTGATTTTTTGGAGAATTCTCTCCCTCTCTCTCTCTGCCTCTGCGTCTCTGTGTGTGTGAGGGGTGGGGGGATTTGTCTTTTGAGTGAGATTTGTTTAAAATTCCTGTTTTTCAAGGTTTCAGGGGCTTTTGGGGCCTTAAACGTGCTCGAAAACTCTTGAAACTTTGCACACAGGTCAGAACGTGCGGCCATCAGGGCCGGGCTGAAGCTGGTACCCGGGCGTGGCAGGGGGGCTCAACAGCGCCCCCTGGAACGGGATCCGAACACTTGTCCATAAATCAAACACACTTGCATGTAATGATATGAAACTCGGTACACATATAGATCTCATCGGGCCGAACAACTTTCGTGCTCTAAGTTTTACGCCAGCCCAACAGGAAGTCGGCTATTATGGGTTGTTTGGAAAATGCTTGCTGTGGAATGCGAAGTACTCCTCCTAGAGAATTCATCCAATCCCCACCAAACTCGGTGTGCATGAAGTCAAGACATTGAGGATTCTAAATTGCGGACGGATTTTTGATATCTCGAACGGTTTGGCCGTGGCGAGGAAACAAATTTATGGCGAGAAAAGATAAACACGAAGTGGAATAACTTCTGCATACATTAACTGATCTTGATGAAACTTCAGCAGTGTGTTCGTGGTAAGAGGCCGATCAGATGGATGTAACTATTGTGAGTCAAAGTTATAGCGCCACCAACTGGCAGCAGGAAGTGTGTCACTTTCAACATGCTTTTGACAAAAGTGGGCGGGTTAGTTTTAACTACAGTAAAAAAAAAATAGTTTGTATATTGTACTCATCAAGCCGGACAACTTTCTAATTTACATTCATTAGCTCGGATCAACAGGAAGTCAGATATTTTGGTCTGAATGTGGATTTTTTTGCAAAATCAACCTCTGAATGTTTAGCCACTCCTCTTAAACTATTTATTTTATTCCCACCAAACTTTTTCAACATGATGAAAATACATTAAATATGCTAAATTGTGAACGGATAATAAATATCTCAAACGGTTTTGCTATGGCGAGGGATTAAAGTAATGTCCAAAAAGGAAAAACTAAAAGCCTCAAATCTTCTAAAAATGTAATTATATACCATTTATTTCTATATAAAAGTATACAAATATTACAACTAAACCCATTTTTTTCTGTTTTTAAAAAGAATTTTATTCTAATTTTATTCTAAAATTAAAATCAGTAAAAAAAAAAAAAAAAAAGTCATACATAGGGCTATTCTGCCCTCTTGTATCCAAAAGGACATCAAAATAGTATATAAAACTTTTTACCTGGTAGGCCAATATTGTATTTAAATATACATTTATTAGGTATGTGTCTGAGGATATTTTCCCACCAGTTAATCGACGTGTGACACGAGCGGGTGCTTTTAAATTGCTAATATAAAATTGAAAGAAAAATACGGACGTCCGCACGGACATTGATAATGTTGCACACACAAATCACACACACGTTGGAAAGAATGATACTTTTAAACATAACACTAAACCGCCATTAAGTGTCGCCAGGCGACCGTCTTAATGAGTGAGTCATTGATTCATTCGTTCAAACGATTCGTTTGAATGACTGAGTCATTCATGATTAAGACATATGTTTATGGATTGATCATTCAATCTTTGAGTCAACCGATTCATTCAAAATGCTGAATCATTCAGAAATGAGAAAACACATTGCTGAGAGATGCGCGTGATGATTCTGCTGTGATCTTTTTGTTTAACTATTTTCGCTGCTGAAACAGAACAAAAACAGTCAATATTGCATCTAAAATGTAAGTGACTTGATTGTAACTGTTTTTTAACCTGTTGTATGAAATCAATGTCACAGTTTCAATCGTGATTGTATTCAGGAAACAGCCTTCTCGTCAAGTGAGGTTGCTTAACTGTTATAAAATATATCAAAACTCCATATTTATAATTTTTATAGTCAGTAAGTTGTTAACTGAGTTTGTTTTTTGTGTGCTGATCTCATTTGTTTACATTTCTCCTGGAGAAGCTGCATGAGCCTCAGCAGCGCAACCTTGTTACCATTGATCAACTGATTACTGGTAATCCATTTATTAACAACTGTTGATTGCAACTTAAAATTAATGTAATAAAATTAGAATAATCTCTCGTTTTAGTTATTCCCAAGTAATTTTTTTGTCATTGACGTTCTAATCAGGCTACTCTGGTCGGACAAGTAAAATTCTCTTTCAGGTTGGCCTATTGTATTTATATACAAATATATTAGGGATGTGACTGGGAAAATTTTCCCACCGGTTAATCGATGTGTGACACCGCTGGGGGCTTTTGAATCGGTAACTTAAAAACGAAAGTAAAATATGTTCGTCTGCACGGACATTGATAATGGTGCAGAGCGAGCGCATTGCAATCTTGATATCGCAGTCTGTTCATTATAGCCTTTATAAAATATAATAATAAAATAGTCAACCTAACATATAAAAATTACACTGCTCTGAATAGTATGAATTGTTCTGACTATTTAAACACAGTAATCACCGCTAAACTGTGATGTTTCCAAGCACATATTTGCGCATGTGAAGAGGATAATTTTTTCCCTTCAATAGTGGAACGTGAGTGAAGTACAAAGCCTATAATAAACAAATGTTTAGCATCCAAACATTTTTATATATATATATATATATAAACACTTAAAATATATATATAGATATATATATATATATATATATTGTTTTTGTTTTTTTTGTTATATATATATATATATATATATAAATATAGCTGCGAGCAGCGATGGAGGGCCCAAGCCGGTGACACCGCCACCCCGGTGCCTTTAGTGTAACTAAAGGCACCAGGTTGGCGGTGCCACCGGCTTGGGCCCGCAATCGCTGCTCGCAGCTATATTTATTATTATTATTATTATTTTTCTGTCAAACTTTCGGGCACTTTTGAGACCCTTAACGTGCTTGAAAACTCTTGAAACTTTGCACACGGGTCAGAACCCGCGGCCATCAGGGCCGGGCTGAAGCTGGTACCCGGGCGTGGCAGGGGGGCTCAACAGCGCCCCCTTGAACGGGGTCCGAAAACTTGGTCCATAAATCAGACACGTTTGCATGTAATAATATGAAACTCGGTACATATATAGATCTCATCGGGCCGGACAACTTTCCTACTTTTACTTTTTACGCCAGCCCAACAGGAAGTCGGCTATTATGGGTTGTTTGGAAACGCATGCTGTGGAATTTAATGTACTCCTCCTAGGGAATACATCCATTCGCCTCCAAACTCAGTCAGCATGAAGTCAAGACATTGAGGATGCTAAATTGCGGACAGATTTTTGATATCTCGAACGGTTTGGCCGTGGCGAGGACACGAATTGATGGCGAATAATGGAAACAGGAAGTGTGTTATAACTTCTGCATACATTAACTGATCTTGATTAAACTTCAGCAGTGTGTTCGTTGTAAGAGGCCGATCACATGGATGTGACTATTGTGAGTCAAAGTTATAGCGCCACCAACTGGCAGCAGGAAGTGTGTCCCTTTCAAAATGCTTTGAAATCACCCTCTTATTTTTACCCGATTTGCTTCAAAGTTTATGTGTATAATGTAAACACACGGCAGATGTAGACCCGTGAAAGGATTTTTGATATCTTTAATACTGTTGCCATGGCAACGCTTCAAACTTTAATATTCTTTTTTGATGCTTTTGAGACTCTTAACATACTTGAAATTGGATGAAACTCGACAGACACATCACATTTATTAGCCCGTAGACATGTGCAAAGTTTCAGAAACGGGCGTGGTGAGGGGCTCAGTAGCGCCACCTTTAGTCATAAGTGGGGGGGTTAGTTTTATCAACAGCAACAAAACTTGGTATGTGTATTGTTCTCATCAAGACGGACAACTTTCTAATTTACATTAACGATCTCCGACCAACAGGAAGAGAGATATTTTGGTTTGAATGTGGATTTTCTGAAGAATTTTCTCTCCCTCTCTCTGTGTCTCTGTGTGTGTGAGGGGAGGGGGGATTTGACTATTGCTTTTATATTGTTAATCAAGGTTTCAGGGGCTTTTGGGGTCCTTAACGTGCTCAAAAACTCTTGAAACTTTACATACAAGTCGGAACCCCCTGCCATCAGGGACGGGTTGAAGCTGGTACCCGGGCGTGGCAGGGGGGCTCAACAGCGCCCCCTTGAACGGGGTCCCAAAACTTGGTCCATAGATCAAACACGCTTGCATGAATTAATTTGAAACTCGGTACACATATAGATATCATCGGGCCGAACAACTTTCCCCCGGTCAAGTTTTACGCCAGCCCAACAGGAAGTCGGCTATTATGGGTTGTTTGGAAAACGCTTGCTGTGGAATGCGAAGTACTCCTCCTAGAGAATTCATCCAATCCCCACCAAACTCGGTGTGCATGAAGTCAAGACATTGTGGATTCTAAACTGCGGACGGATTTTTGATATCTCGAACGGTTTGGCCGTGGCGAGGAAACGAATTTATGGCGAGAAAAGAGAAACACGAAGTGGAATAACTTCTGCATACATTAACTGATCTTGATGAAACTTCAGCAGTGTGTTCGTGGTAAGAGGCCGATCAGATGGATGTAACTATTGTGAGTCAAAGTTATAGCGCCACCAACTGGCAGCAGGAAGTGTGTCACTTTCAACATGCTTTTGACAAAAGTGGGCGGGTTAGTTTTAACTACAGTAAAAAAAAAATTGTTTGTATATTGTACTCATCAAGCCGGACAACTTTCTAATTTACATTCATTAGCTCCGGCCATCAGGAAGTCAGATATTTTGGTCTGAATGTGGATTTTTTTGCAAAATCAGCCTCTGAATTTTTAGCCACTCCTCTTAAACTATTTATTTTATTCCCACCAAACTTTTTCAACATGATGAAAATACATTAAATATGCTAAATGGTGAACGGATAATAAATATCTCAAACGGTTTTGCTAATGCGAGGGATTAAAGTAATGTCCAAAAAGGAAACACTCAAAGCCTAAAATCTTCTAAAAATTTAATTATATACCATTTATTTCTATATAAAAGTATACAAATATTACAACTAAACCCATTTTTTTCTGTTTTAAAAAAAAATTTTATTCTAATTTTATTCTAAAATTAAAAACAGTAAAAAAAAAAAAAAAAAGGTCATACATAGGGCTATTCTGCCCTCTTGTGTCCAAAAGGACATCAAAATAGTATATAAAACTTTTTACCAGGTAGGCCAATATTGTATTTAAATATACATTTATTAGGTAAGTGTCTGAGGATATTTTCCCACCGGTTAATCGACGTGTGACACGAGCGGGTGCTTTTAAATTGCTAATATAAAAGTGAAAGAAAAATACGGAAGTCCGCACGGACATTGATAATGTTGCACACACAAATCACACACACGTTGGAAAGAATGATACTTTTAAACATAACACTAAACCGCCATTAAGTGTCGCCAGGCGACCGTCTTAATGAGTGAGTCATTGATTCATTCGTTCAATTTGAATGACTGAGTCATTCATGATTAAGACATATGTTTATGGATTGATGATTCAATCTTTGAGTCAACCGATTCGTTCAAAATGCTGAATCATTCAGAAATGAGAAAACACATTGCTGAGAGATGCGCGTGATGATTCTGCTGTGATCTTTTTGTTTAACTATTTTCGCTGCTGAAACAGAACAAAAACAGTCAATATTGCATCTAAAATGTAAGTGACTTGATTGTAACTGTTTTTTAACCTGTTGTATGAAATCAATGTCACAGTTTCAATCTTGATTGTATTCAGGAAACAGCCTTCTCGTCAAGTGAGGTTGCTTAACTGTTATAAAATATATCAAAACTCCATATTTATAATTTTTATAGTCAGTAAGTTGTTAACTGAGTTAGTTTTTTGTGTGCTGATCTCATTTGTTTACATTTCTCCTGGAGAAGCTGCATGAGCCTCAGCAGCGCAACCTTGTTACCATTGATCAACTGATTACTGGTAATCCATTTATTAACAACTGTTGATTGCAACTTAAAATGAATGTAATAAAATTAGAATAAACTCTTGTTTTAGTGATTCCCAAGTAATTTTTTTGGGTTATTGACGTTCTAATCAGGCTACTCTGGTCGGGCAAGTAAAATTCTCTTTCAGGTTGGCCTATTGTATTTATATATAAATATATTAGGGATGTGACTGTGATACAATTTTCCCACCGGTTAATTGACGTGTGACACCGCTGAGGGCTTTTAAATCGCTAACTTAAAAGCGAAAGTAAAATACAGACGTCCGCACAGACATTGATAATGGTGCGGAGTAGAGCGAGCATTTTCAAACTATTCCTATGGAAGTAGGAATAAACTAATACATTTTATTTATGTTTTTATGTGTCCACTGTTCAACCGCAACAGCGTCACACACACACACACACATTCCAGAATTGCAATCTTGACATCGCAGCCTGTTCATTATAGCCCTAATACAATATAATAATAAAAATAGTCAACATAAGATATACGAATTACACTGCTCTGTTTAAATAGTCAGTAGTACAATTTGTACCATTCACATTATGCAGAGCTCCGCTGTGATGTTTCCAAGCACATTTTTGCGCGTGTGAAGAGGATGATTTTTTCCATCGATATTGGAACACGAGTGAAGTACAAAGCCTATAATAAAGAATAGTTTAGCATCCAAATACATCGCAAATATTGAAACATTTTGATTCTACTGAGAGGGTTACGTGAGACCAACACGGCTTACTTTCGTTTTTATTTTTACATTAAATTTAAGGATTTGTTGTGGAATATTTTGAGTGTATCATAAAATCAGAGACAAGTAATATTTTCTGTCTTATATATATATATATATATATAAATATATATATATATATATATATATATATATATATATGTGTGTGTGTGTGTGTGTGTGTATATATATATATATATATATATATATATATATATA
This sequence comes from Leuciscus leuciscus, assembly GCF_965113295.1. Classification (NCBI taxonomy): domain Eukaryota; kingdom Metazoa; phylum Chordata; class Actinopteri; order Cypriniformes; family Leuciscidae; genus Leuciscus; species Leuciscus leuciscus. Next base: position 14,249,239 of record NC_138745.1, read on the forward strand.
TATATATATATATATAGCTGCGAGCAGCGATGGAGGGCCAAAGCCGGCGGCACCGCCACCCCGGTTGCGGTGCCACCGGCTTGGGCCCGCAATCGCTGCTCGCAGCTATATTTATTATTATTCTTATTTTTCTGTCAACCTTTCGGGCACTTTTGAGACCCTTAACGTGCTCTAAAACTCTTGAAACTTTGCACACGGGTCAGAACCCGCGGCCATCAGGGCCGGGCTGAAGCTGGTACCCGGGCGTGGCAGGGGGGCTCAACAGCGCCCCCTTGAACGGGGTCCGAAAACTTGGTCCATAAATCAGACACGCTTGCATGTAATATGAAACTCGGTACATATATAGATCTCATCGGGCCGAACAACTTTCGTACTTTTACTTTTTACGCCAGCCCAACAGGAAGTCGGCTATTATGGGTTGTTTGGAAACGCATGCTGTGGAATTTAATGTACTCCTTCTAGAGAATTCATCCAATCGCCTCCAAACTCGGTGTGCATGAAGACAAGACATTGAAGATGCTAAATTGCGGACGGATTTTTGATATCTTGAACGGTTTGGCCGTGGCGAGGACACGAATTGATGGTGAATAAGGGACACAGGAAGTGTATTATAACTTCAGCATACATTAACTGATCTTGATTAAACTTCAGCAGTGTGTTCGTTGTAAGAGGCCGATCACATGGATGTGACTATTGTGAGTCAAAGTTATAGCGCCACCAACTGGCAGCAGGAAGTGTGTCCCTTTCAAAATGCTTTGAAATCACCCTCTTATTTTTACCCGATTTGCTTCAAAGTTTATGTGTATAATGTAAACACACGGCAGATGTAGACCTGTGAAAGGATTTTTGATATCTTTAATACTGTTGCCATGGCAACGCTTCAAACTTTAATATTCTTTTTTGATGCTTTTGAGACTCTTAACATACTTGAAATTGGATGAAACTCGACAGACACATCACATTTATTAGCCCGTAGACATGTGCAAAGTTTCAGAAACGGGCGTGGTGAGGGGCTCAGTAGCGCCACCTTTAGTCATAAGTGGGGGGGTTAGTTTTATCAACAGCAACAAAACTTGGTATGTGTATTGTTCTCATCAAGACGGACAACTTTCTAATTTACATTAACGATCTCCGACCAACAGGAAGAGAGATATTTTGGTTTGAATGTGGATTTTCTGAAGAATTTTCTCTCCCTCTCTCTGTGTCTCTGTGTGTGTGAGGGGAGGGGGGATTTGACTATTGCTTTTATATTGTTAATCAAGGTTTCAGGGGCTTTTGGGGTCCTTAACGTGCTCAAAAACTCTTGAAACTTTACATACAAGTCGGAACCCCCTGCCATCAGGGACGGGTTGAAGCTGGTACCCGGGCGTGGCAGGGGGGCTCAACAGCGCCCCCTTGAACGGGGTCCCAAAACTTGGTCCATAGATCAAACACGCTTGCATGAATTAATTTGAAACTCGGTACACATATAGATATCATCGGGCCGAACAACTTTCCCCCAGTCAAGTTTTACGCCAGCCCAACAGGAAGTCGGCTATTATGGGTTGTTTGGAAAACGCTTGCTGTGGAATGCGAAGTACTCCTCCTAGAGAATTCATCCAATCCCCACCAAACTCGGTGTGCATGAAGTCAAGACATTGAGGATTCTAAATTGCGGACGGATTTTTGATATCTCGAACGGTTTGGCCGTGGCGAGGAAACGAATTTATGGCGAGAAAAGAGAAACACGAAGTGGAATAACTTCTGCATACATTAACTAATCTTGATGAAACTTCAGCAGTGTGTTCGTGGTAAGAGGCCGATCAGATGGATGTAACTATTGTGAGTCAAAGTTATAGCGCCACCAACTGGCAGCAGGAAGTGTGTCACTTTCAACATGCTTTTGACAAAAGTGGGGGGGTTAGTTTTAACTACAGTAAAAAAAAAATAGTTTGTATATTGTACTCATCAAGCCGGACAACTTTCTAATTTACATTCATTAGCTCCGGCCATCAGGAAGTCAGATATTTTGGTCTGAATGTGGATTTTTTTGCTAAATCAGCCTCTGAAGTTTTAGCCACTCCTCTTAAACTATTTATTTTATTCCCACCAAACTTTTTCAACATGATGAAAATACATTAAAGATGCTAAATTGTGAACGGATATTGAATATCTCAAACGGTTTTGAAATGGCGAGGGATTAAAGTAATGTCAAAAAAGGAATCAGAAAACATCTCATATCTTCTACAAATGTAATTATACACCGTTTATTTTTATATAAAATTATACAAATATTAGAACTAAACCCATTTTATTCTGTTTTTGCAATTCAAGAAGTATAAAAAAAGTTAAAAACAGGCTATTTAGTGCTATTTGGTTCAACAAAAAAAAGCAAACATAGGGCTATACTGCCCTCTTGTGTCCAAAAGGATATAAAAATAGTATATTAAACTTTTTACTAGGTAGGCCTATATTGTATTTAAATATAAATGTATTAGGTATATGACTGTGAGGATATTTTCCCATCGGTTAATCGACGTGTGACACGAGCGGGTGCTTTTAAATCGCTAATATAAAAGTGAAAGTAAAATTCGGACGTCCGCACGGACATCGATAATGGTGCACACACGTTGGAAAGAATGATACTTTTAAACATAACACTAAACCGCCATTAGGTGTCGCCAGGCGACCGTCTTAATGAGCGAGTCATTGATTCATTCGTTCAAACGATTTGTTCGAATGACTGAGTCATTCATGATTGAGACAGATGTTTATGGATTGATCATTGAATCTTTGAGTCAACCGATTCGTTCAAAATGCTGAATCATTCAGTAATGAGAAAACAAGTTGTCGTGAGATGCGCAACGGTTCTGCTGTGATCTTTGTTGAACTATTTTTGCTACTGAAACAGAACAAAAACAGTCAATATTGCATCTAAAATGTAAGTGACTTAATTATAACTGTTTATTAACCTGTTGTATGAAATCAATGTCACAGTTTCAATCGTGATTGTATTCAGGAAACAGTAGCCTACTCGTCAAGTGAGGTTGCTTAACTCTATCATAGGTTATAAAATATATAAAAACTCCATATTTGTAATTTTTATAGTCAGTATGTTGTTAACTGGGTTTCTTTTTTGTGTGCTGTGCTCATTTGTTTACGTTTCTCCTGGAGAAGCTGCACGAGCCTCAGCAGCGCAACCTTGTTACCATTGATCAGTAATACATTTATTATCAACTGTTGATTGCAACTTAAAATGAATGTAATAAAATTAGAATAATCTCTCGTTTTAGTGATTCCCAAGTTATTTTTTGTCATTGACGTTCAAATCAGGCTACTCTGGTCGGGCAAGCCAAATTCTCTTTCAGGTAGGCCTATTGTATATATATATAAATATATTAGGGATGTCGGTTAATCGATGTGTGACACCGCTGGGGGCTTTTAAATCGCTAACTTAAAGTAAAATACAGATGTCTGCACAGACTTTAATAATGGTGCTGAGTAGAGCAAGCACTTTCAATGAATTCCTATGGAAGTAGGAATTAACTAAAAAACGTTTGCTCTGTTCTGCTCGTTCCTCGCCGTGGGCGCTCACAGTTATGAATGCCTGTTTAGCCAAGAGCTTTTAGTTTAATTTTAAAATGAACGCCATTTCGGGGGGTGGATTGCTTGAATTTATTTTACAAAAGCACCATGTTGTGTTTTATTGCGAGTGTACATAAATATAAGTAAACACTTTGCAGTTTGAATGATATCCTGTATGAACAAAATGATGTGCCAATTATGTTTTTATGTGTCTACTGTTAAATCACACACACATTCCAGCATTGCAAACTTGACATCGCAGCCTGTTCATTATAGCCTTAATAAAATATAATAAAATAGTAAACCTAACATATACACACTGCTCTGTTTAAATAGTCAGTAGTACAATTCGTACATTCACAGTAAGCACTGCTCCACTGTGATTTTTCCAAGCACATTTTTGCGCGTGTGAAGAGGATGATTTTTTCCGTCGATATTGGAACACGAGTGAAGTACAAAGCCTATAATAAAGAATAGTTTAGCATCCAAATACATCGCAACTGTTGAAATGTTTTGATTCTAATGAAAGGGTTACGTGAGCCCAACACTTACTTTCGTTTTTATTTTTACATTAAATTAAAGGATTTGTTGTGGAATATTTTGAGTGTATCATAAAATCTGAATAAGGTAAGACAAGTAAAATTTCCCGTCTTTATTATATATATATATATATATATATATATATATATATATTATATTTATATATATATATATATATATATATATATATATATATATATATATATATATATATATATATATAATATAGCTGCGAGCAGCGATGGAGGGCCCAAGCTGGTGACACCGCCACCCCGGTGCCTTTAGTGTAACTAAAGGCACCAGGGTGGCGGTGCCACCGGCTTGGGCCCGCAATCGCTGCTCGCAGCTATATTTATTATTATTCTTCTCCGCATTTAATCACATTTTTGAGGGCCTAAACATGCTCGAAAACTCACGAAACTTTGCACACGCGTCAGAACTGGCGAAAATTTACATCTGATATAGGTTTCAGAATTGGGCGGGGCAAAATGGCTCGATAGCGCCACCTATAAAAGTTCAACGGAGTGCGCCTCCCGCTATGTTCCACGTACGTTTACGAAATTCGGTACATACAGTCTCTTGGAGCGTAGCCCTAAACACAACAGGAAGTCAGCCATTTTCAACTTCCTCTCAGATTTTTGTGCAGTTTTTGCCATTTTCATGCCTCGTACTTTAACGAACTCCTCCTACAGTTTTAATCTGATCTTCTTCAAATTTGGTGAGTGTAATCTTAAGGCCTTTGCGACGTTAAATTGCGAAGATCTTGAGTTTTCGTCGAAGGGCGGGTCCTCGGCGGCCTGACAAATTTCGATGTTTCGCCATGAAACAGGAAGTTGCTGAAACTCAGGCATGGAATGTCCAATCTGCGCCAAACTTCACACGTTTGATAAGCGTTCTGTCCTGAACACATGACCATGCTCATATTCAGTTACAGTCATAGCGCCACCTGCTGGCAACAGGAAGTGACATGTTTAACACTGTTGTGAACTCCTGATAACATATAAAAAAGTGCCAGCAAGTGCTAAGCATGCTAACAACATACTAGACACATGCTAAAACATGCTAGCAAACACTTAGCTAATTGCTAAAGCATGCTATTACTGCAATTAAATAGGAATTTGCTGTAACTCAGGCACGGAATGTCCAATCTGCCCCAAACGTCACACGTTTGATAAGAGTCATGGCCTGAACACATCTACATGAGAATATTCAGTTATAGTAATAGCGCCACCTACTGGTAACAGGAAGTGTCATGTTTAACACGTTGATGCCGTTCTAGCAACATGTTAAAAATGCCATTGACTTCTAAACATGCTAGAAACATGTTAAAACATGCTAGCAATACTAAGCTAAGTGCTAAAGCATGCTAATATAATGAAACAGGATGTTGTTGTTACTCAAGAAGGCAATGTCCAATCTGCGCCAAACTTCACATTTTTGATAAGCGTTCTGTCTTGAACACATGACAATGCTCATATTCAGTTACAGTCAAAGCGCCACCTGCTGGCAACAGGAATTGACATGTTAAACACTGTTGTGGACTCCTAATAACATATAAAAAAAATGCCAGTAGGTGCTTAACATCCTACCAACATACTAGAAACATGCTAAAACATACTAGTAAACACTATAAGTACTAAACCATACTATTACTACAATTAAATATGAATTCGCTGTAACTCAAACATACAATATCCAATCTGCCCCAAACTTCACATACTTGATAAAAGTCCTGCACTGAACACATCTACAAAGCAATATTCAGATATATAACCCAGCCTACTGCCAACAGAAACTGAACTGGTTAACACAGTAATGCAGTACTAACCACATACCTATTGTGTACTAAGCATGCTAAAAACATACTAAACATGCTAGCAACTACTATATACTGTATACCTCCTTAAATGCACATTGCCCAACCATGCTCTGTCTTCCTAAAGCCAACGAGTGACGATGGCACGGGTGCGAGGGCCCTTTCATCGCTGCTTGCAGCTTTAATTGTTTATTATTTTATTTTTTTCTACTTCTCTGGCACTTTTGGGGCCCTTAACGTGCTCAAAAACTCTTGAAACTTTGCACACAGGTCAGAACCCGCGGCCATCAGGGCCGGGCTGAAGCTGGTACCCGGGGCGTGGCAGGGGGGCTCAATAGCGCGCAATCAGTTAATGTAAAAAATACAAAAATCAGTACGTATATTGGTCTCATCAAGCCGGACAACTTTCTAATTTACAGTTATTAGCTCAGACCAACAGCAAGTCAGATATTTTGGTTTGAATGTGGATTTTCTGGAGAATTTTCTCTCTCTCTGTCTGTGTGTGTGTGGGTGGGGGTTTGTCTATTTAATTTAATCTTTGTTTTTCAAGGTTTCAGGGGCTTTTTGGGCCCTTAATATGCTCAAAAACTCTTGAAACTTTTCACACAGGTCAGAACCCACGGTCATCAGGGCCGGGCTGAAGCTGGTACCCGGGCGTGGCAGGGGGGCTCAACAGCGCCCCCTTGAACACGTTCTGAAAACTTGGTCCATATATCAAACACGCTTGCATGAATTAATATGAAACTCGGTACACATATAGATCTCTTCGGGCCGAACAACTTCCGCACTCTAAGTTATTAGCTCCGCCCAACAGGAAGTCGGCTATTATGGGTTGTTTGAAAAACGCATGCCGTGGAATTTGATGTACGCATCCTAGAGAATTCATCCAATCGCCTCCAAACTCGGTCAGCATGAAGTCAAGACATTGAGGATGCTAAATTGCGGACGGATTTTTGATATCTCTAACGCTTTGGCCGTGGCGAGGAAACAAATTTTTGGCGAGAAAAGAAAAACACGAAGTGTTATAACTTCTGCACACATTAACTGATCTTGATGAAACTTCAGCAGTGTGTTCGTTGTCAGAGGCCGATCACATGGATGTGACTATTGTGAGTCAAAGTTATAGCGCCACCAACTGGCTGCAGGAAGTTTGTCACTTTAAAAATGCTTTGAAATCACTCTCTTATTTTTACCCGATTTGCTTCAAACTTTGTGTATATTGTAGACACACAGCAGATGTAGACCTGTGAAAGGATTATTGATATCTTAGATACTGTTGCCATGGCAATGCATCAAACTTTAATATTCTTTTTTGATGCTTTTGAGACTCTTAGCATGCTTGAAATTGCATGAAACTCGACAGACATCACATTTATTAGCCAGTAGACATGTGCAAAGTTTCAGAAACGGGCGTGCTGGAATGGCTCAGTAGCGCCACCTTTTGACCAAAGTGGGGGGTTAGATTCATCTACAGCAACAAAACTTGCTATGTATATTGTTCTCATCAAGTTTGGAGAACGCTTGCTCTGGAATTTGAAATAATCCTCCTAGGCAATTTTTTCAATAGGGGGAAAAAAATATATACATATATATATAATTTATATATATATATATATATATATATATATATATATATTTTTTTTTTTAAGTGACAAGACTGAGAATATTACTTATCTGAGATATATACACTGCTCAAAAAAATTAAAGGAACACTTTGAAAACACATCAGATCTCAATGGGGAAAAATGTCATGCTGGATATCTATACTAATATGGACTGGGTAATGTGTTATGAACGAAAGGATGCCACATCGTTTGATGGAAATGAAAATGATCAACCTACAGAGGATTGAATTCAAAGACACCCCGGAAATCTAAGTGAAAAAATGATGTAGCAGGCTTGTCAATTTTGCTGAAATTTCATTGCAGCAATTCAAAATGGTACTCAGTAGTTTGTATGGCCCCCACGTGCTTGTATGCATGCCTGACAATGTCGGGGCATACTCCTAATGAGACGACGGATGGTGTCCTGGGGTATTTCCTCCCAGATCTGGACCAGCGCATCACTGAGCTCCTGGACAGTCTGAGGTGCAACCAGGTGATGTCAGATGGACCGAAACACAATGTCCCAGAGGTGTTCTATTGGATGTAGGTCAGGTGAGCGTGGTGGCCCTTCAATGGTATCATTCCTTCATCCTCCAGGAACTGCCTGCATGCTCTCGCCACATGAGGCCGGGCATTGTTGTGCACCAGGAGGAACCCAGGACCCACTGCACCAGCATAGGGTCTGACAATGGATCCAAGGATTTCATCCCGATACCTAATGGCAGTCAGGGTGCCATTGTCTAGCCTGCAGAGGTCTATGCATCCCTCCATGGATATGCCTCCCCAGACCATCACTGACCCACCACCAAACCGGTCATGCTGAACGATGTTACAGGCAGCATAACATTCTCCACGGCTTCTCCAGACCCTTTCCTGTCTGTCACGTGCTCAGGGTGAACCTGCTCTCATTTGTGAAAACCACAGGGCACCAGTGGCGGACCTGCCAATTCTGGTGTTCAATGGGAAATGCCAATCGAGCTCTCTGGTGCTGGGCAGTGAGCACGGGGCCCACTAGAGGACGTCGGGCCCTCAGGCCACCCTCATGAAGTCTGTTTCTGATTGTTTGGTCAGAGACATTCACACCAGTGGCCTGCTGGAGGTCATTTTGTAGGGCTCTGGCAGTGCTCATCATGTTCCTCCTCGCACAAAGGAGCAGATACCGGTCCTGCTGATGGGTTAAGGACCTTCTACGGCCCTGTCCAGCTCTCCTAGAGTAGCTGTCTGTCTTCCTGGAATCTCCTCCATGCTCTTGAGACTGTGCTGGGAGACACAGCAAACCTTCTGGCAATGGCACGTATTGATGAGCCATCCTGAAGGAGCTGGACTGCCTACGCAACCTCTGTAGGGTCCAGGTATCGCCTCATGCTACCAGTAGTGACACTGACCCTAGCCAAATGCAAAACTGGTGAAAAACAGTCCGAAAAGATGAGTAGGGAAAAAAATGTCAGTGGCCTCCACCTGTAAAACCATTCCTGTTTTGGGGGTTGTCTCACTGTTGCCCATCTAGTGGACCTGCTGTTAATGTCATTAACACTAAAGCAGCTGAAACTGATTACCAACCCCCTCTGTTACTTAACTGACCAGATCAATATCCCAGGAGTTTAACTGACTTGATGATATTCTCTGATTAAAAAGTGTTCCCTTTATTTTTTTGAGCAGTGTATATATATATATATATATATATATATATATATATATATATATATATATATATATATATATAATATAGCTGCGAGCAGCGATGGAGGGCACAAGCCGGTGACACCGCCACCCTGGTGCCTTTAGTGTAACTATTAGATAAGTTATCATCTCGGATCACTCGCGCTACAGCTGTGTTTACCTACAGTTGTGATGCAGTGATGGACAGCTGTCTTTCCTCAGTCGACTGCTGTTTGGATTTCATGTGATTTCTCATTGTGTTGATGATATTAAAACTCAGATTAATTAATTAATTTGATCAAAAATAATTCCATTTTGTAAGATCATTTAGTAACAATTTCCAACTAGTAATTCCAAACTTCTCGAGGCAGACGACTACATTATGTGATCAAATGCAAACAACTTGTTAAACATGCGCCACCCAGAGGATTTAATTATAACTGCGAGTTAGTGCTTGGGATTTATCAGGGATTCACTGCATTTACAGCCCGCAAAGCATTTACGGCTTCATAAATTCGATAAAATTCCAATAGTATTTTATTTTTCGAATAATAATTACATATCGAATGTTCTAATATTCGTGCACATCCCCACCTGAAACCGATCTCGAAATATCCGAATGCATGCGTTTTTTTCCTGTTTACACGGTCATAGAACACATCCGATCTGTGACACATATGAGCAAATAATCGGAATTGGGTCACATTTCACTGACAGTGTAAATGAGGGCTCAGGTCGCAATTTCAGTCTCACAGCACGGAGCAGTGTAGGCATACAGGAATATCTGGACCACAGCCAATCAGAGGCAAGAACCCGCCCCATCTGTCTCTGATTGGTTTAGACCACGATATGATCCAACCATGGGTGTGAGTTCCGTCAAAGTTGAACAAGTGCTTCGTTCGTGGAGATTCTCAGCGGATGCGAGGACGTTAGGTGCACCGGTGCAACCTAGGAAAATGTTTTATCGCACTCTGGAGCCCTGTTCTGCCTCGGCTGCTCTTCGCCATAATGCGGCTCGTGAAGGTAGCCACAAACACCTGAATCGAGCATCAAACTTTCGAAATCCTCTTCTTCTATATCATATTGAGTACCCTCTGCTATTGTCGTAACTTCACATCTGGCTCCACAGCGCCTGTTAGCTTAGCTTCCAAACAAGATGGAGGATATTGCTTTTAGTTTCAGAAAGTGAAGTCCCACCCACTGATCTGTAATTGGTCTGTAACGTGAGTGGGTCCCACCCCCTGGGAAAGATGAGGAACAAGTGTTTGTAGTCTCAACCCCTCTACAAAGATATGGGACTTCCTGCTTAGAATGACGCAAAACTTGTCATAACTCTGTGAGGAATGTCTCATGATCGACACAATGGAATGTGTTTTAATTGTGAGAATCTGCTGTAAATAATGATGTGCCATTTTCCACAATTGGAGCATGTTTCATGAAGTTACGAAAACGTGACAAATGCCATATCCGTATTTGATTTACATGTGGGTCTTGCAGGGCTTCACGTACAAATACTCACTCAGGTTTAGTCAAAGCCCAAAACAATTATGCTTGTATTTTGCTCCGTGAGACCTTTCAAATGACATGACACATGACTATCTGAGCTGTTGATGTTTTTGACATATTTTGTACATGGTAAAAAAAAATATTTATTTATTTTATTATCAGCAAATAACTCGGCACTACTTAGGAGTTAATCAAATTGGCATTGTTTTTGGCTACATGCATTGTAAAGGTCAGACTCTAAACTTTCAAATGACACCTATTTTTTGTAGTTTTGAAAAATATTGATTTTTTCGTAAATAGGTGGCACCCGCGGACGTTATACACTCCGTTTTTTTATATATATATATGTATATATGTGTGTGTATATATTAGGGATGTCAACGATTAATCGACGATCGATTAATTGTCGATAATACATTTAATCGATACAACTTATCGATTAAGCAGGTCTTCATGCGCGTGCGTGCTGCTCAACCGCGAAACATGTAAAGCGAACGCCCCGGAGTTATGTTTGGGACCATTTTACACCATCATGACTATAAGTTTGCGTGTGCATTCGCAGCCTTTTGTTTTGTGCAAATGTAAGTTGTAATACTGTTTATTTTGTGTATGCCTATCCATATCTGATTTATCTCATATTGGATGCATTTGGTTAAGAATTAATGTAGTAAAGCGTCAGCTTCAGCGTGCGCAGCTCAAACGGCAGTGCACGACTAATAATGACTAATTTGGGACTGAAATATTACATAACATTATAAAGAGAACAATATTGTAATAAAACATTGTGAATTAACTTAGTTCAAGTTCACTTGTGCATGAATTTGCGTCATTTTGTGCAGATATAATTTGTAATATTATGTTTATTTTGAATATATCTGATTAATCTCATATAGGATGCGTTTCTTTTAGATAAATAACGTGCTAACAAAGTGCTCCAGTTTAACGGTAGCAGATTCATTCAGCGCGTGCAGTTGTTCCAGGAAGAGCGCGTCCACAACAGTCACATTCTAAGCGCATATGAGGCGGCGTTGGTGACACGTTGTATTAGTAGTTATATTTGATTATTAAATAATTAATTTAATTATCAATCACATCGAAACATTTTACAATCCTACTAGCCCTTTATTTATATTTAAAACCATTCTCATTGATTTGGTGAGGAACATAGCGTTTTGAGCAGCATTTGCAGACCCTGTCATGCTGTTGGCCAAAGCTACTGCAGTAGACGCATATCGCAGTATTAAGGCTAACGATTAATTGATCGTTAATTTAAATGACGATCGATCATGGGAATTTGTGAAAATTGACATCCCTAGTGTATATATATATATATATATAATGTGTGTATATTAGGGCTGGGAATCGATTAAAAAAAATTAACTAATTAATTGCACAATTTCTGTAATTAATTGCAATTAATTGCGCTTCCCCCCCAAGCTTGTAATCATCAATATTTAAACTTAGAATCACCTAATTAAACAACACAGGAAAAAAAGGGAACAGAAAATAGCCCTATATTAAAATATTAAACATCAATATATCAATATATTATTCTTTTTCAATAATCAATCAACATAATCAATTTAACAGATTATTATTATTATTTTATTAATTATTAAAACAAAATATAGTCCTACAAAGCTATTATTACCAGAGCATGTGATCAGAGCAGGTCATTTTACCATTGTTGCCCAGCATGGCTATACCAGCTCAGCAAACAGAAGTCAACAGAGAAATTTCACGTTACTTGAGTGGACTTTACTTTTCCAGTGCTTAGTACATGATTGAAGCCTTTGGGCCGTTAACGACAGAGCCGCCGACACACACACACACACACACACACACACACACACACACACACACACACGGAACGGAGAGCTCGCCGCTGCTGGGCCATTAACGACAGAGCGAGCCGACACACACACACACACACGCACGCACGCACGCACGCACGCGGAGCACAGAGCGCGCCGACCGACCGACCGACACACACACACACACACACACACGCGCGGAGCACAGAGCGCGACGCACATACCGAGCGGAAAAGACCCGCTCATGAAAGCTGCCCGAGAATGAAACCTGACCGCCGAACATGGAGGGGCGGGACGGCATATTTCGGCCTTTTTAATAGCAGACGCAACAGGAAATCATTAAAACGAGGCAAAAAAAAAAAGTGCTGCGTCAATTGCGTTATTTTTTTTTAACGCGTTAAACATTTCAAATTAATCGCAAAGATTAACGCGTTAATTCCCCCAGCCCTAGTGTATATATAATATGGATGACAATTAGCTATGAAGCACCTGCCTTTAATCCCAAAGTGTAACGCCGGCGGTACACCTTCCCTTCTACTAATTACTAATTACTAAGCAACCACTTAATTGAATAACATTTAGGTATCATTTTAAAGCTTAAAAACTCAGCTTTTAAATGCATCAAACCATTTTGATCATCTCTTAACCAATGAGTCGACCCTTTAAAACGGAGTTTACCGCCCGCAAAAATCTAACCTTTCATTGAATTGAAAGTGGGGAGGAAATCACATTATGAAATATTTTTGTCGCCCACAATTATTGTCACCCCTAGAATTTTTTACGAGTAAAGTATCTCTGAAGTATATTCCCATTAATATTTACCTTTATTTAGCACACCAGAGTGACTAGGAACATTAAATTGTCTAGCTATGACTTCTTGTTTCACAGGAGTTTTAAATATGACGAATACACAAAGGCCAAATTTCTTTAATCATCCATCACAATGAGTAAAACCAAAGAATATAGTTCTGATGTGCATCAAAAGATTGTTGAGCATCACAAAATAGAAAATCCCCATTTTGACCATCAGGGCAATAATTGAGTTCCAATCAACTAAAGATGTTACGAATCTGCCAGGAAGAGGACGTGTGTCTATATTATCTTAATGCATGGTGAGGAGGAAAGTTTGAGTGGCCAAAGACTCTCCAAGGATCACAGATGGAGAATTGCAGAGATTACTTCAGTCTTGGGGGTCAGAAAGCCTAAAAAAATTATCAAACAACCTTTACACAACCACATGTTGTTTGGGAGGGTTTCAAGAAAAATACTCCTCGCTCCTCCAAAAATAAACTCCAGCATATTCAGTTGTCAGACATGACTGGAACTTCAAAAGGGACCAGATTCTATGGTCAGATGAAACAAAAAAAGGGCTTTTTGGCAGCAAACCCACCAGATGCGTTTGTTGAAAACAGGGATAAAATGTACCCCATGCCTACGGTTAAATATACTGCTGGATCTTATATGTTGTGTGCCTATTTTTTTGCTGGAGGTCCTGGACATCTTGTTCAGATACATGGTATTATGAATTCTAGCAAATACCAACAGATAAAAAATCAAAACCTGACTGCCTCTGCTAGAAATCTTATAATGGGCCGTGGTTGGATCTTCCATCAGGACAACGGTCCAAAACAAACATCAAAATCAACACAAAAATGGGTAACTGAGCACAAAATGAAGCTTCTGCCATGACCGTCCCAGTCCCCTAAACTGAACCCTATAGAAAATGAGTGGGGTGAACTGAACAGAAGAAGCACCAACATAAACTTGTGAATCTGAAGGATCTGGAGAGATTCTGTATGAACGAATGGTCTCTTATCTGTTGTCAGTTATTCTCCAAACTCATCAGGCATTATAGAAGAAAACTCAGATCTGTTATCTTGGCAAAAGGAGGTTGCAAAAAGTATTTAATAACAGGGAGCCAATAATTATGGCCAGCGTGTTTTGGAGAAAAGCATTTATTTTATAATGTGATTTACCCCCACTTTCAATTCTTTTACTTCAATGAAAGGTTAAATTTTTAATAAGCATATATATATATATATATATATATATATATATATATATATATATATATAGATATAGATATATACAGATATATATATATATAGATATATATAGATATAGATATGATATTAGTACAACGGGCCTAAAGGCACACCCTAAGAAAAATTTACATTTATGTATCAACGGATTTTGTGTAAAAATTAATCATAACAAAGGTTTGTTTAAAAATCTTATAAATATATGAGGTGGCAAGGTGGGCCTTTTACCCCACACATTGGGTCAAAGGCAAACCAGCATGGGGCAAAAGGCACAAAGTATTGATACAAATACTTAGGCTAATTTTTTTTTATACGTGTTCAAAACAATCACTTTAACAAAGTTTGCACTCTTTTGGTTTTTTTTTTTGATAAATGAGACTTAATTTTTTCAATAAATGTACTGTCATTTTAAATGTTCATTTTAAAAATACAGAAATAAAATAATTTTTAAAAGTAATGATTCTGAAAGCATTGAATGAGATCCCATAATAATTTAATAAAGCTTTACAGTAGTAACAAATAAATATATTTTATTATGATATTAGTTTTTTTTTACTTGTTTACACTTTCTGAAACTGTCTTAATTTCTCGACACAATACACACAAAACATGCACGCATGCAAAACGTCACGCATCTCTTGCAAAAGCAAACCCTTCATTCAAAACTATAACTCTTCTAAAAATTGTTTCTAAAACTTGTTTCATCAAACACACAAACCATCAATTAATTAGCCATATAAATGTTACAATGTGGTGAGTAGGCAAGACGACAAAGAAGATTCAAAAACAAAACAGGCTTTATTAATAATCCAAAAACTCTGAATGAACATGCTGGAGAATAACACAAACCACATAATGCATAAACGAGAACTGACCAAAAACAACTGAAACACCACGATATATAAAGGGGTAGAACAAAGGAAAGTAAACTAGACGTGAAACTATTATGTAACTACAGAAACAAACAAGGTGAAGTGAACATAAACAGTTGGGAGAAAATAGAATGTGTTTCAGTATATTGGATCTGTGCATTTGGCCTTAAAGTGATAGCACCCTAATACCTGCTGCCATCTGGCATTAATCCTAATCTAACGTGAGACAAAGAAAAAATCACTCACTGC